>NC_092340.1:278045882-278353970 GCF_046630445.1 Rutidosis leptorrhynchoides | reverse complement strand
AATTTTGAAACCCTCAAGTTTTCAAATAACTTTTTCATCAAAATGCAAATTAGTGAGTCTATAGCCTAAAGCTTAATGACCTGTCTACGTTTGATTTTTTCCATTTTTACAAGTAATAGATAGTTATTAATGCCTGTGGTGCAGACTCTTTGAATAATGATGAAACGACAAGAAAACCCATTGATTATTTCATTACAAGTTATTAGTGGATGGTGTATGGAAGATGAGAACACAGAGCTCGAGTACACTTCAAAAAGACCGATTTGAATCCAATAGAAGATGGTTTCGACTCAGTCTACCTTCAGATCCTCAGCTCACAGCCACACCCAAGGGGAGTAATTCATTTCTTTCTCTTCGTTTATTTATTTTGCTTCGTTATAACTATACCCTATCCTAAGCTTATCACTAAGTGTGGGATTCCAACCCAATATTGAGCTTAGATACATTTTCTGACATGTTCAATCTCTAAGTGCGGGATTTTAGCTCCCTAAAATTTAAGAATGAACATTAGGGACAATGTTCCTCTAAGTGTGGGATAGCGGTGTAGTACACCGTAATTAGCTATAGGATGCTTGAAAAATGTTCTTAACTTAAAATTTTACTAAGCTTTTCGAGTATACCTACTACTTAGATTCTTTGTCCTCAACGTAAATTTTTCAAAAATTTTTCTAAATGATACTTTCTGAAAAAGTACTTTCAAAAATCAAGCATGTTTGTTTTAAAATAAGACAAATGACGACATAAATCTTCTTAAGGATGAACCGATTCTCTAAAAGAGCATTGCATGAATAGGCATTATCAACCCAATATAATTGTTGTGAGGCACCCCAAAAATGGTCCAACAAGCATTCATTTTTAATGATTCACTATCTTTTCCGTTGAGAGTGTCGATGTTAGCATTTAGAGTTAGAGCTTGACCATGACATACATTTCGAGGCCAGTGGTTAGTAAGCGCCATACGTGGTGTAGGTGCGATACTCCTTCTGAAATCATTCTGAATAGAGAAGATAAAAATCATCCATTTCCGATTCCACTCCACGCATTTAAACCGACCAACTCACACTAAAGAGTTGATGAATCAGAAATACTCACCCCCAAATTCACTATCAAATACGTTACTATTTCCACCCTATTTCCCTTCTCATTTCCAAAATCTAGAAATTCAAAGAGATAGATCGACCAAGTTTACTTCAAACACTTGTCGAAAAATTTGGAAATTCCAGACTATATTTAATAGGTCAAAAAGATCTATTTCTGGTGAATACCTTTCTCTGTGGGCACAAGAAGAATAGACAAAGTTATGAAGATGGGATATGAAAAAAAAAATTAAAATAAATATTTGTTGAGTAAAGTTTCAAAAATAAAGAAGAGAAAAGTCTTCAAATAAAAGCACAGATCCTCGAGAAAAATGAAGATTGTGACCCAGGAGGATTGCAGAAATGAAGCAAAGTCTTCGTTGAAAATCAACACCCTCTAAAGGAACTCTTCAACAAAAATAGAGTACTATCTTTCCTAGAAAAAGTATATCCTCATGAAACTGAAATCTATAGAATCTCTCTAAATTTCAATGATTCAAGAATCACCCTTTTCGCCATATCAAAACCTTCACTTTTCTCCACAAACCAACATCTAAACCCGCTCTTCCTCTTGAAAGAATGATTAGGGAGAAGATCAGTGTCGTCTTTATCTAACCGGTGGAGATTGGATTCCTGATCAAGCCTATGACAATACTTGCAACATGACTGGCTATGAGCGAATTCATTTCATAGATTGATAGGGAATCCCAAAGACTTGAGTGATTTGTGTGACCCGTGTAAGGAAGCCAAAGTCATGTAATCTCCGCTCATGCTTGCAGAGATAGTTTCTACCCTTTTAAAAGACGGTTTGTCTGATTTTACTCTTATAATAAATAACAAGCCACTTGAATAATAGAATGGAAACCTCAGAAGCACCCTTGAACTCAAAATAAAAGAAAGGTTTGCTTAAGGACAAGCAAAGTCTAAGTGTGGGATATTTGATATCGGCTAAATAGTCACTTTTTTTACCCCCGATATTAGCCCCATTTATGATAAAGTAATTGACTTTATCATCTAAATAAGCATTTATTTGCTTCATTTGGTAGATTATGTCATTACAAAGGCTATGTTTCAAGAATCACTAAAGACGAATGAAAAACGGGTAAAAACAAGCAAAACCGGCTAAGACGATTAACTCGCGTTTAAATAACTTATTTTATAATTTTTGGAAATGTTTATTTACTTAATATCATGTTGTAGGATATTTAATTACAAACGCGAGGGCGCAAAAATCGTCAGAAACGGAGCTAAAACGAAGATTCTAGAGCGAAAACGGTAAAAGACAAGTTACGATCCAGCAAACGGCTTGCCAAACTGCCTGCCATAAGGGAAAATGGCCTGCCAGCAAATGGGCATCAAAAACGGCTTGCCCTGGCAAACGGCCTTGAAAATGTCCTGCCAAGTGGCAAGCCGTTTTTCTGCCATTTATTTATAACTTTGCCACCACACATTTCCTATAAATGGGGGCTTCATCCCACCATTTCAACACACACACACACACCTTCTTCACTTCTCTCTCTAAATATCTCTCTATTATCGCTCTCTAGTGATCAGTAGGAGATTAGTTCTCTCTCTATTTTCTTTCTCTAGATTCTAGAGAAAGAAAAGTACAGGGATTAGGAATAACGTAGATATCTTTCTACTGTCGTTCTCTAGTGATCAGTAGGAGATTAGTATGTAGAAGCTATCAAGCATTGTAACGCTATAGATATTATGAACAAATACAAGTATTATTCTGCCGACATTATTCGGTAACATCTATCCATTCTTTTATTAATTTATTATAATATTCTTGTTTGATGTTTGTGATTTATTAATATTAATGCTTGTTGCCATGATGTGTGAGTAATTACTTGATTGTTTACCATGATTTAATAATGTTACTTAAGGATGATTATCGTTTTGTAATCGCTTTCTGTCTATGATATTAAACCTCGTTATTGTCGTCATTCCACCAATAAACGTGATTAAAACCTTTTATAAAGTCGACAGTTATAAGGTAATTAATTATCTGTGTTTATACATTGGTCATGGTATGAACCCATCAGAAATACTATAAAGTACATGGGGAATTACCATAGGACCAGATCAAGACATTGGTCAAGAGTATAAGACTCGAAGAAATACTGTTGCAACAGTAGAATACAGTGTTGATGTTAGGACCACTTGAGCATGGTCAAGGTTAGAAGCTATGGAACCACTATAAGTGTAGTACATGGTGGATAACTAAGAGATTTATTGGGCAGATTTAAGTAAGGGCTGGTTTAAATCATCAAATGGGAGTTTAACGCACTACAATACAAACTATGCTTATAAATCTTTAAGGATGATTGAGAACTATCCGATGTTCTAATATGTCTACAAACCCTTAGATTTTGCTAAACCGTTGACAGAAAGGAATTCGAAACATAATCATAACCACTCACTTGGGTGATACACTAAGGTGTTAAGAAATGTTGGATATTTTATATATATGACTATGCTACTTTATTTGTGCGCCCAAGGTATGGACTGCATCCAAGATGGACTGCTTATATCCTTAAACAAGATAAAGTGTCGGGAGTTGAGCATAGTCCATCCGATCAGAATCACGATAGCCTAGTTTCTCGTGACATTCTAATCGAGAAATAAATTAGTAGGAAATCTAGTGTTTACACCAAGGTATATCTATCCAATGAGTGTCTCGCAATCATCCCGACACTACGTTCTATTAAATCATGGTGAACCACGTCTTCTTTGTCCTTAGCTGTTGCATGCTAGCTAGCTTATATTAATTATATTGCTTTAATATTTTAAATACAATTATAAATCAAATCAACCCAACTATAGCCTTTACACAATTTGATATTCCGGATAAAGTGGTATCTAGAATAAATCGATTGGACTTGGTTGTTGGATTTTCCGAACAGTCGCCAATTTATTGGGACCTAAAGGATCCTGCCTCTCCACACAAGGTATACCTGGCCACTAGTCTTGGATACTAAATTGTGTACAAACCCATCTTAGTCACTAAATCATCTAAATAAGCTCTGTTTTAAATTCGACGGCTCAAGGAACGACACTAGGTCATATTTGCCCTTGCAATCCCATAGGAAGGAATAATAGATTTAGACCCAGCATATATAAATTAAACAATCAGCTTCTTCTGTTGATATCTTGAATTGACGTTTTGCGACCTAACGATACCCATAAATAAACTGTCCGATTCGGGCATATCAGCGTTATAGGACCATTTTCACTAGCATTGAGTGATTATTGGTTAGTTTAGGCGTTGATTGTGCTTGGAAGTGCATTTGGGTCAAAATTGCACTAAGTGTCAAATTTGGTTGGTTTGTAATTCACCCTAATTGTGTTGTTTGTTATGTGATAAATGGAATAGGTACTTTCCATTTGGCGGTTTGCGAACTTGACTTTGCATTCATCAAGGCGCTAAGGTGAGTGTAAATATAGTATATTTGTGTATGTGTAGGATGGGTGCGGGTGTGTAGATTGAACCTTGCTCGGGTTTACTCTACATGCTTATGGGAGAATGGACTCCGTGGGTTTAATCAGGTCCATGTTGTACGCTTATGCGTTTTGGGTTACCACCCTTGGGGTAGTGAATCTTGTGAGTACACGAATTCACGTTGGCGTGTGATTTGGCCAACCTCGTCGATGTTGATGATGTTGATGAGGTGTGTAGGGATGGTGAATCTTGTGTAGTTCAGATTCACGATGTCGTGTGTAGTTCTGACATTCCTAGTTGTGTTGTTATGACTTAGGGTGTGCATCTTGTGTAGTCCAGATCCACTCGAGCGTGTGTTTTTCCGCCAACCCTATAGTCATTTAGTTGAGGTATGAATCTTGTGTAGTTCAGATTCATAAGGCATGTTTAGTTCGACCATCCTCAATTGTAGTCGGGAGGAAGGTAGTGAATCTCGTGTAGTTCAGATTCACTTAGGCATGTGTAGTTCGGCCAACCTTC
Source organism: Rutidosis leptorrhynchoides (assembly GCF_046630445.1). Taxonomy (NCBI): domain Eukaryota; kingdom Viridiplantae; phylum Streptophyta; class Magnoliopsida; order Asterales; family Asteraceae; genus Rutidosis; species Rutidosis leptorrhynchoides. The sequence goes on along the minus strand of NC_092340.1, from coordinate 278,348,930 downwards.
ATATGTTTAAATTTAAGGGGTTAACCTTGTGGTATTGGCTATATTTTCGTGTGTGTATATATATATATATATATATATATATATATATATATATATATATATATATATATATATATATATATATATATATATATATATATTGTTGTGTTGTAGCTAATCTTGCGGTTTTGGCATGGTGGTACGTTATGTATAGCTTTGCTTAGTTATACAAGGATGTGGTATGTGTTTATTACTTGTGTTGGTGATACGTATCCATTTTATGCATATGTATGTATATAATATGTTTATCCTCACTAAGCTTTATAGCTTACCCTCTCGGTGTTTATATTTTATAGATTCGCAAGGTAGAGGTGGCAAGGGTAAGCGCGGGATTAGTGGATTATTAAAGGTAGCTTAGCAGACTTTGTTTTTGGATTCGATTTAGGATTGGGTAGTGTTTTCCCAATCACCATGCTCGGTCTTTTGTCAGAGTTAAACGCTTTGGATCAAAAGTACCTTTTGATCGTGTTAAATAGGTCGTGGGTTGTTATGCCCATTTTGACACCTAACTTATGTAACGTATAAATTAAAGTTGTTTAAACTTGTCGGGTATTGGAAATGTTTTGTAAACATATTCATGGCGTCGTTGTTATCACTATTTATGCGTTATATAAAAGAAAAAAAATTGGGTCGGTATAATAACAGGTTGGGTCGTTTCATGATTAGTAATGTAAGCCATTGTAATTTTTGTATCTCTTCTAACATCTTTCTTGACATTGTAGAGGACTGAGAATGATGATTTTAGGGTTTAATATGTAGAAAATTGGGGAAACAGCGTATCTGAGAAAATTGAGATTGAAATCAATGAATCCCTATCTGTTGATGGTTTGTGTTGATGCGGAATGATGAATTGGATGAAAGAAATTGAATTCTGTGTTGATTAGATCGAGTTTAGAATCACGGTTGTATGATTCAGCTTTGATACCATAAGATCAAAATGAAACTGAAGATGAAGTTCATGAGTTACATTGATTAACAATGAAAAGCGAAAGCTTACAATTTACAATTGCTATTTATGTGACGACCCGAAAATTTCTGACCAAATTTAAACATAAATCTTTATATGACTTCGACAGGATAAGTAAAGTCTGTTAAACTGAATCTCAAAAACTGTGAACTGTGTTTATGTATTTATTTGACCTTTGACTGTTTTTGAGGATTCACGAATAATTATGTGTAATTAAGTATATAAATATATATATATAAGTTATATATAATATTTTGAATTAATAAAATACAATTAAATCAATTTGAAATTTAAAATGTAAAAATTATAACAAAATAATTAAGTACAATTAAAGTGAATATATATAAACATGCATATGATACTACTATTATGAAACTATATGTATATGATTCCTATTAATAATTGGTATTATATTGTATAAATTATATAAATATTCAATATCTAATAAATGTTGTCATAGGATATATAATATACTTATTAATTATTAGATAGTTAATAAAATATAAATTCTGCATATTAAATTTAATTACAAGTTAAAATATAAAAAGTTATATTAATAACCTTATTTTCAATATAACTGTTAATATTAATAATTGTATTATGAATATTGTTATTATGGAAAAGTATAAGTTATTATGTTATTATTATTTTAATATCATTAATAATATTATTATTATCAATTTCACTAAAATTATCATTATTATGACTTATTATTATTACTCTATTATTAGTATTTTTATCAATAATATAATTAATATTAGTAATATTATTATTATTAATTATATTATTAATAATATTAAAATACATATACTTATAAATTATCAAAAATTACGAATTAGATAGGTAGATAAAAATGAAATCAGTTGTTACACTTCACTATCATTGTTATACCTTTAAAGAATGACTAAGAGTGTGAAACAGATTCATAACAGATTCATTGACAATCTTTATCTATTTATTTATTTATTTAAATCCTTGATTTAACATATATGTACGTCTTGTCTACAAAATTTGTTATGTGTATCTTTCTTACTGCTTTTGTTTGATTCCAGTAGCAAATTCAGTACCAATCACAATTTTAATAACAGAAGGGGTCAAAATCAGTTTAAGGTCTTTTCTGCTTTTATTTTCTTTTCTTTGTATTCTTCCTCTTGGTTATATTCTATCGACCTCTAGTACTATAATGGATTCAATCCAGTTGACATATAATATATCACGATTTTTCACTATCACATATCAAATACAATTAACTGCAAAACCCGTTTCTTTTATTAAATTAATCAGATACAGAGAATACCACTTGATACCTCTGTTCTTGAACGTTCACAGCAACAACTCGACTTCAATTGAAATTTCGAAATCTATAAACGCAGTTCTGTGAGAAATCGTTTAGTTAAACTACTTGCAAATTTTCAGAATCCAACTCCTCGAATTAAATTCAAATTTCGAAGTCAAAGGTAAATTTTAAAAAGTCAAAAATTTGTGTTCAACTCCAAATTCGTAACCGTTTAAAGATTTCTGTTAAAATTAATGACTCTGAAAGTTTATACGAATGATTTAGAACCTAATTCATGTTATAGTTTTTGTCCAAAACAGTCTTGCATTCGAAATTGATAATGGAGTTTTGAGGTGTTCTCCGCATCTGTTTTAAATTTTTTTTTTTTGTGTTATTTTGTTGCCTGTTAATCGAAACCAATGATGTCAAATGGTTTACGTTCCACATACCTATCTTAAATCACACTCTAACCTAGCTGTATCAGTTTCGTTTGATTTTTGGACGAATTGAATTCATGAGGAAGAAGAAGTAATACGCCAGATAATTACATGATATATAAATTAAGTGGGGTAAACATTATCAGTAAAACAGGAGACGGAGAAGTGGTTTGGGTACTTGAGGGGTGAGCGAGTGGTCGAGGGTTCAAACCTGGTTAATGGCATTCTTTTTAGGAAAAGCTCTAAAGGGTATACCCATTTATTATTATTATTATTATTATTATTATTATTATTATTATTATTATTATTATTATTATTATTATTATTATTATTATTATTGTTATTATTATTATTATTATTATTATTATTATTATTATTATTATTATTATTATTATTATTATTAATGTTAGTATAAATTATTTCATTAAAATATTACGTTACTTGTAATGTTAAGAAATATGATTATTATTACAACTAAACTAGTATCATAATTATTATTAGCAGAAAAATTATTAGTTTTATAGTTATTATAATTATCAGTATTATTATTATCAAATTTTATTTTAATTATTATTATCACTATTATTGTTTTTATTGTAAAAATAATACAACTTTTTATTTAGTATTATTATTATTATTATTATTGCTACCAAACAAATATTAAGTTAGATGTACTATAATTATCATATATATCAATTATCAATAAATTAGTTAATTAAAATAGTTTAATAATTATATGATATATTAACATTAAGAACTTACTTAAGTTAAAAATAGATATTAATTATTTATTAACAATATAGAAAATGAAAATATAAATATATTACTAATATTAATATATGAACTTATTCGATTTCGATCATATGTGTTAATATATATACATGATATAGGTTCGTGAATCCAAGGTCAACCCTACATTTGTTCTATGTCGTCATATGTATTTTTACTACAAAATACAATATGGTGAGTTTCATTTGCTCCCTTTTTACTCTTTACATTTTTGGGACTGAGAATACATGCGCTTTTATAAATGTTTGACGCAATAGACACAAGTACCTTAACTGTATTCTATGAAAGAATTATCTGGGATTGGGGTTGATTATTATGACACGCATTAGTCCCCGGTTTCCGTTAGAGCGTGTGAGCTCCCGAGCCGGGTAGATGGTTTATTATTTACGACATTTTGGCACCGGTTGGCCTATATTTTATAAACATGTGTTCAGCCGTGGGGTGTAAAGACCGGCACAGAGGTTCTATATTTTGAAGGCACATGTATTCAGCCGTGGGGTGAAAGACCGGCACAGATGGTTACTATTATATTTTGAATCCTCACCAGGTGTTCTTCATATGAAAGATATTTTTTTGTGCAGTTGGAATGGGACTTCTGCATGTTTTATAATATTTAAAATCTTGTGGTCTATTAAAATGATGAAAATGAAATGATTACTATAAACTAATGAACTCACCAACCTTTTGGTTGACACTTGAAAGCATGTTTATTCTCAGGTTTGAAAGAAATATTCCGCTGTGCATTAGCTCATTTTAAGGATATTACTTGGAGTTATTCATGACATATTTCAAAAGATGTTGCATTCGAGTCGTTGAAGTTCATTAGAGATTATTATTAAGTAAATGACAGATTAGGTCATTTATAGTTTGGATATTATGAAATGGTATGCATGCCTGTCAACTTTCGATGAAATGAAAGTTTTTCTTTTAAAAACGAATGCAATGTTTGTAAAATGTATCATTTAGAGGTCAAGTACCTCGCGATATAATCAACTATTATGAATCGTTTATAATCGAGAAGGACTTCGTCCGGATGGATTAAGACGGGGCATTAAAGTTGGTATCAGAGCGGTGGTCGTAGCGAACCAGGTCTTGCATTAGTTTGTCTAACTAGTAGTTGTTAGGATGCATTAATGAGTCTGGACTTCGGCCTAGTAGTTGTTAGGATATATTAATAAGTCTGGACTTGAATCTGGTCCGCATGTCAAAAGTTTTGCTTATCATTCTTTGTCAAAAAATATCTATCTATCATTGTCAGTCTCGACACTTCTTATTGCAATTATTGCCTAGATGGTGTACAGACAAATTCATATCTTAGCATATCTACTAATCCATATCTTAGCGTATCTGTCACTGTAGACTTTATCTGACACGTTTCCTTAATTCACTCCGCAATCTACGGGACCTTCTATACTATATATATAGGTATTAGGTATTCTATGTAATTAGAATATCATCCGATATCCAAAAATCATTTCATATCAAAAATCTTCTAACTGATCGTGTAAGATGGATCCTACATCTAACTTGGATTCCATTAGTTCCGGAAGCAATTTCGAGATGTATATTGAAGTAGACTCCGAAGTCAATGAACCCGAAGTGCCTCCACCATTTAGCTATTTTTCTTTCTAGAGGAGATGGGGGTGGGTCCAAGACTTACTCACTCGATGGAGAAATGAAGAAGGCGAACCCTACCGTGAACCAAACTTACCACCTAACATCGGAGAAAACGATGTACTTACCGGTGAACCTATACGCAACACTGTTTTCACCCTTCTTGCCAAAATATTCCACCTCAAAGGTCGCATTACTGCAATCTCAGAAAATATTCAACCACTACTTCCGAATACCAATCTAAGAGAAATATTAGAAGAAGTTAGGGAACTTCGAATTGATAATCAAGACCTATCAAATCAGATGAGTGGGTGGATAAAAATGATAGAGGGTAGGATAGAAACCCTGACAAGAATGGTGCGTGATTTTCAAGCATCACAAGCACCACAAGCACCATCAACATCAGCATCGTCACCATTAGCAGTACCGACAGCATCAACAGCACCAGCAGCATAAATAGTACCACCAATAACAACATCCGCATCCTAAGCCTCAATTTCACAATCTATCCCACGAACATCAACATCATACGCACCATAGATACCAAGGAGTACCAACAGCAATGAACGATGAAGTATTGATCCATAACTTCATTAATATTCTGTGAAGAATATGTGGATCCTAATAATTAACGATGAAGTATTGAAACATAACTTCATTAATATTCTGCGAAGAATATGTGGATCCTAATAGTTTTAGAGATTACTTATTCTAGCTCAAACCGAAAATCAAATGAGTCTAATATTATATTGACTCATTAAATTCATGATTACATCTGAAGAAAATATATATGTATATATATTTTCATAAAGATTGTGATTAAAAATTCTTTCGTACAAACTGTTAATGATGAAAATATTTTAACGGGTAGGTAATACCCGAGGAATATTTAGATTTCACATTAATATGTCACACTGTACATTCTTCAATTCAGATTCAGCAGTCATTAACAATATTGCTCAAATTCGCACATATACGTAGCTGTTCACCGAAGAAGAACTATTTTCATTCAAATTCAATTTCATATTCGGATTTTGACCGATCAAAATCCAAGTCAATATTTGACAAGTGGCATAATGAAGAAAATAATGAACAAAATAAAAGGGATTAGTAACCAATTAATTAAGAACGTAAAATTTTAAACCTATACTAACCAAATCCTAGCTGACTGTTCCTAGCTAACTGTTCCTATATGACTATTTCTTTATAATATACTAGTTTTGGTTGAACTATTGGACTATTGGACTACTATCATTGGACAATTAAAAAGTATTAAAAGAGTAGGAAATATTAATTACAACACATTTTAACTTAAAAGATCGTAAATAAATTACATCTACTACAGTTAAATATTTCCTCAAGATTGCCACTTGATTTCCATCTTAAACCTCATTTGTATCTTGACAATTACAATCTGCGTTCAAACCTTTCATGATTTTTGAAAACACCTCAATCGAGAGAATGAACCAACCGCACTTTATCTACGGAAGAAAAGATTGATACATATAGTTATACACCTGAAAACACTCGGAACCTGATTAAATGTTTAACGCGTATATGTGCTAGCTTCTTTGGCATTGTTATTTTCGAAAATAACAACGCAATTTCTTTTCAAATTAGCCAATTTTGTGACAGCTCTAGCAAATCAACTTCAATTTTTTCATTAATAAACCCTGTTATAAAAATTACCCCTTCATCATCATTACCGAAGAACCGTTTATATTCCACCACATTAGCATTAAACTTACCAGCAACTTCATTACTCATTGACTTAAGCCTCTCCGAAGAATCATTATATTTGTTCATTAAAACCCTATCATATACTTATCCGCATCTTATAACGAGAATTGCCATACCAATTACAAGAAATCAGCAATCAGTATTCTGAATCTCGCAACACATCTACATCAACAGTTATAAGTATACATATAACCCTTATCTCTTAGAATTATGATCTTCCACTCTGAAATTTTAAAAAGCACCCAGTCTACAAATCAATACTCCAAATTCTGAAAAAGCTGAATACATCAGCAAAAACTGTACAAGCCGAATACAGCAGTAAAAACTGTACACGACATTAACTGTCGAAGGTATAAAGATAAAGAATAGTATATTGGCAAAGCTCAGAAAAGTTGGAACTGGAAACCAGATTGAGCAAACCATGAAGAAGACTCTGAACAAATTACAAGGACTAAACTTGTACATAAAGAATCCTGATGATTCTGTTTCTGATGAAATCTTTAGCGAATACCTTACTCCTTAACCGCTCTAAATCATCGTGAATGAAATTCTTCATCACAATTTGGTTCTAACATTCCAAGATATTATTGTATCTTTCATTGTAAATATCCTCAATATTTCTGAAGGTATCTTCATAAATATTCTCGTCTGATATTAATTATCTCTCCGTACTATCTGTGTTATATCATAAAAGGAAACTGTTTTAGTTTCTATATTCTGCGAACCTTCGAATTTAAAATATGAATGTTTTTGAAGTAGTGTTGGAAACTGATGCATGAGTTAGTATAATATAATGATACTTGATCAACGTGATTATATTACAGTAATTCATGCTGAGTTTCTAATGGAACGTGATGATTCACAGGACATGCCGTCATCATGTGCCATTTACACGACTCTTACATTCTATCTAATCTCTAAACATATCAAGAAAATATTTTTCTTGATGATTCGGTCTTTTCCAGGAGATTCTGGTAATTTGCCAAATCAAGATCGTGCTATTACTATTTCTTTCTGAGAACATTAACTATGTTCATTTCAAAATCAATACGAATTCTGGACCATTACTCGCTTTACTAGAGATCGAGAGGAGAATAAAAAGGCAAAAAGATTCGAAATATAAGGGAAGATATAAAACCCAACAACAACCCAGAAATTACAAACTGTGTATATCAATACGTATTGCCACGTAAAGGCACGGGAGAATTAAAATTACTATAACCCCAAGGTAATAGTAAAAATAAATAAAATCCTCCGGTGGTAAATGAAAGAGAAGAATGACAGATATAAAGGTTAGAAGTATATTAAGAATTAGTATTGGATGGAGCATATTAATGAATGCTTTAAAGTATGAGTTGAGGGAGAAAGAATAGAAGGTGTGAGTTGTAAGGAAACGACGGGGGTGGATTTATAGTAAAATATCTGATAGAGCAATCAAAACAGATGATCGCATTTAAAGCGGATTCTAATTCCCTTGATTACCGAAGAATCAAATCTTATTACGAAAATTTTCTCCAAATCTCTTGAACTTGGAAATCAATCATATCTACGTCAAAAGATATGACGAATCTATGCCTACTCATTTCACTCTTTGGTAATAGCTTCACTTGTACTCTTCACATAAACAAATTGTTTTATCTATATTACTCAATGATGATAAAACTCTATTTTGCAACTCATATTTGTCATGAAAACATTCTTATTGTTATCCATGACGACCTCTATCAAATTTCGGGGACGAAATTTCTTTAACAGGTAGGTACTGTGACGACCCAGAAATTTCCAACCAAATTTAAACTTAAATCTTTGTATGACTTCGACACGATAAGCAAAGTCTGTTAAACTGAATCTCAAAAACTGTGAACTGTGTTTATGTATTTATTTGACCTTTGACTGTTTCCGAGGATTCACGAATAATTATGTGTAATTAAGTATATAAATATATATATATATATATATATATATATATATATATATATATATATATATATATATATATATATATATATATATATATATATATATATATATATATATATATATATAAGTTATATATAATATTTTGAATTAATAAAATACAATTAAATCAATTTGAAATTTAAAATGTAAAAATTATAAACAAAATAATTAAGTACAATTAAAGTGAATATATATAAACATACATATGATACTACTATTATGAAACTATATGTATATGTATATGATTCCTATTAATAATTGGTATTATATTGTATAAATTATATAAATATTCAATATCTAATAAATGTTGTCATAGGATATATAATATACTTATTAATTATTAGATAGTTAATAAAATATAAATCCTACATATTAAATTTAATTACAAGTTAAAATATAAAAAGTTATATTAATAACCTTATTTTCAATATAACTGTTAATATTAATAATTGTATTATGAATAATGTTATTATGGAAAAGTATAAGTTATTATGTTATTATTATTTTAATATCATTAATAATATTATTATTATTAATTTCACTAAAATTATCATTATTATGACTTATTATTATTACTCTATTATTAGTATTTTTATCAATAACATAATTAATATTACTAATATTATTATTATTAATTGTATTATTAATAATATTAAAATACATATACTTATAAATTATCAAAAATTACGAATTAGATAGGTAGATAAAAATGAAATCAGTTGTTATACTTCACTATCATTGTTATACCTTTAAAGAATGACTAAGAGTGTGAAACAGATTCATAACAGATTCATTGACAATCTTTATCTATTTATTTATTTATTTAAATCCTTGATTTAACATATATGTACTTCTTGTCTACAAAATTTGTTATGTGTATCTTTCTTACTGCTTTTGTTTGATTCCAGTAGCAAATTCAGTACCAATCATGATTTTAATAACAGAAGGGGTCAAAATCAGTTTGAGGTCTTTTCTGCTTTTATTTTCTTTTCTTTGCATTCTTCCTCTTGGTTATATTCTATCGACCTCTAGTACTATAATGGATTCAATCCATTTGACATATAATATATCATGATTTTTCACTATCACATATCAAATACAATTAACTGCAAAACCCGTTTCTTTTATTAAATTAATCAGATACAAAGAATACCACTTGATACCTCTGTTCTTGAACGTTCACAGCAACAACTCGACTTCAATTGAAATTTCGAAATCCATAAACGCAGTTCTGTGAGAAATCGTTTTAAGATTTACTTAAACTACTTGAAAATTTTCAGAATCCAACTTGTGATGACCCGAAAATTTTTGACTTATTTAAACCAATTCTCTATACGGTTTATTATTTTAACACGCTAAACAAAGTCTGTTAGATTGAGTCTCAAAATTTTAGAACTGTTTCATATATACAATTACCTTTGATTACTCTCAACGATTCATGAACAATTATATGTATGTATATATATATGTACAAGTAAAAACGACTTTCCTACAGTAAAACCCTATTTGTTACAGTAAAAATTACTTTGCTACAGTAAAACACAATTTGCTACAGTAAAACACTATTTGCTACAGTGAAACCGTATTTTGCTACAGTGCTACAGTGAAAACGAGTTTGCTACAGTGATTTGCTACATTGAAACACTATTTGCTACAGTAAACACTATTTGCTACAGTAAAACACTATTTGCTACAGTAAAAACTATTTGCTACAGTAAACACTATTTGCTACAGTACACTATTTGATGTCGACGAACTAGCAAACAAAAACAGAAAAGGCGGCCATGCGATCGCATGGCAAAAACACTGAAAACTCATGCGATCGCATGAGCTACAGTAAATCGAAAAGTACTATAAAAGGTCAGTTTTGCTCGACGATATTTTTCATAAATATATCTGTAATAAGTTTTAATTTATAATTATAATTATAATTTAAGTTTAATAATAATAAAGTATATTCGAGGGTGTTTTAATTCGGGTTTCAAACCGCTTTAAGCTAAGGAAATATTGGGTATTGTTCGGGGTATTGTTCTTGAATCCAAGGCCAACCATACAGTCGTCTACCATCATTACGTCTACGCAATTTGCCAACAATATTGAGTCTCAATATTGAACTGTGAGTTATAGATCCCTTTTTAAATGCTTTAAATATTTTTGGGCTGAGAATATATGCAATTTATTTTAAACGCGATAAGACACAAGTACATACTAAATTCTACACTGAGTTAAACCGAAAATCCCTTAGCTTTGGTAACTAGTAGCTGCCAGTACATAGGATATGGACTGGTGGGCGCGAATAATTGTATATGGATCCATAGGGCTTGACATCCCCGTCCGAGCTAGAGCGCTAGCCTTTTAACGGACGTATGTTATTTGAGTTTAAGACACGTTGGTTTGCGTGTATTAAAACGAATGGGGTAATTATCACTATAGCGTTAAGTTTAGTTACCAGGGTGCTCTGTTACGTAGAATCTATTGATAAACTTTTGATGAAATCTTGTGGTCTATCTTTATACATGTTTATGACTCGAGCAATTAAACCTATAACTCACCAACATTCGTGTTGACTTTTTAGCATGTTTTATTCTCAGGTCCTTAGAATGCTTCCGCTGTGATGTGCTTGTTGCCTGCATGGAGTCTCTCATGCTTTGTATAAAGTTTATTGCATTCAAAATAAAACTGCGTTGTGTAATAAATAATTGGACTGTGATGTCAACCTGTAAATTAAAGACTTATGTATTTCGGGGTTTTGCTTATACCTAAGCACTTGCCCACATGTTTATAACTTTCTATGTTTAGAAAGTCACTTATTTTAATGAATGCAATATTTTATCAAAACGTATCATATAGAGGTCAAAACCTCACTGTGGAATCAATGATTAACATGCCGCGTCAATAGCGATTTTGACGGGTCGTTACAGTTGGTATCCGAGCTTGAGGTCATAGGGAACCAGAAATTACATTAGTGTGTTTAACTGGTAATTGTTAGGATGCATTAGTGAGTCTGGACTATGACCATATTTGTTTTTACTGATTTTTGCTTATCATTTGGTCAAAAATATTATATGTGATATATTTATATGCTAACGTAATTGTTGTTTCAATTATGTGATAGATGACTTCCTCTAATCCTATCATTTTGTACGACTCGGAATCGGACACTGAATCTATTCTATCCACAACTGAAAAGGACGTTCCAATACCTATTAAAGAAGAAATTGTGTTAGCCGGGGAATCTCAACTCCCGGTAAACCCAGAGGAGGTTCCAGCTCCACCCAGCTTTAGTTTTTCGGAGCCACAGTATCGTTGGCATGGACCCATGATCCCTGGAGTAAACGAGGATCGTCCATTTCTAAACAAATATGGACATTGGTCCAGATATACCGTCGACGGGCGGGTTGTGCCGATTACGCCTGGCAGATTTCGGTTCATGACCACCGGTACATATTCTTGCAGTTCGTCATTGTAGCGACCCGACCAAATCGTCATTGACGGCGCCGACTACTTAGGTCCCGTTACGTGGTCGTAGTCCCTATATGAGACTCGTTTGACCAAAATTATGTCGCGTTCATTTGAAAGGTACAAGACTTGCAAGTTTAGTTTACAAAACCGTTCGACGACAAGTTTAAGTTTACAAGAGTATAAGTATAAATGAAATAACTTGCGACATAATTAGTTTAAAAAACACAGTTGCTATAAATAGCGTAAGTATGTAAACAAAAGTTTGAATCCAAAGGTGTTATCACTAGCGTATGTATGTATGTATCTTGACTCCAAGCAAGTAATCAGAGTGTATGCATGTATGCTTGACCCCAAGCAAGTATGAGTGTACGCGGAAGCATGTATCAAATAGCCAAGTATGAACCTGAGAAACATATAGAAAACTGTCAACGAAAAACGTTGGTGAAATCATAGGTGTTGTAATAAACGTTGTTTTTGAACCACAAGATTTAGTATTCCCATAGTTGATTATCAAAATCGTTTGCATTCCAAAAGTATTGTTCGCGAGCACCCAATTATCAAGACTTAACGTTTCCTTCCATAGAACCCCATCACAATAGTGTTAGAACATACACTGTTTCTCGAAAATATATTTCATCCGTAGACGGTAGCGAACCGTCCGTAATGAGGGTTTGTCAAACCCGTATGGCCACACAATATAAGTTCTCGCTTACACCCTGCAAGTGTAACTAATGATAATCGAATTGAGGATTTTTGTTCTAACTCGCTGTGGAATGTTTGTTTCATCGTACTTGTGTTCAAAGTATAAAAGTAAGTAGTACAAAATGTAACATAGTATATGTTTCTCAGCCCACAATTTAAAAGTATAAAAAGTTGTTGAAAAGGTGGGACTATGATCTCACCTCGAGTGCACGAGTATAAATGTACTTCACAAAGTAAACGTGTGCATGAATGTTGCTTAGCCTCGACCTAAACAAGTAAGTTGTATCAATTAACCGGTTACGACACAAGGTCGGGTGAAATGTGTTCAATTAGTCCTATGGCTCGTTACGACTCGATTAAATATAACATGTGAATCACGTTGTCAAGTTTCATACAAGAAACAAGTATAAAAGCATGTTAGAATGATTGTATAAAAGTTTGGTTAAGTTTGACTAAAAGTCAAACTTGGTCAAAGTCAACGAAAAAGTCAACGCGTTCGGGTCGGGTCCCGAACTATTTTTCTGAGGTTTTTATTCATATATAAGTATATTAAAACAAGTTTCATGTGAATCGGAGGTCGATAGCTAGTCAAACATTTCGCGTGAAATGCGCCAAACAAAGCAGAATCTGGCCAGGCCAATCCGCGCGCCGCGCGGGGATGTGGCGCGCCGCGCCACCATCTGGGCAGACACTTTTCTGTTTTTCACAAGTATGCACGAGCTAAAACCAAATAACCACATCTTATGATCCGCAAACAATTAGAACATGTATCTTATATCATCGGAAAGGTAATTTGACGAGGAAAACACCTAGACACATTTCATCAAGCAATTCAACACTTACAACAACCCAAAACCGCATTAAACGTTCATAATCAAAGTTTCAAGTTCTAAAAACGCATTTCATGATTCGGGCAACCAATTTACATGTATGATATGCCGTTTTGAAGGTAATCAAGCATACATTACTACTAAACACTAACAATTAACATTTCATGGCATTCAAGCATCAAAAGTTCATGTCAAGAACTATCAAACCCTAGTCAAACATCACAAAATCCTTAATCGGGTTTTTGAAGTTTTCCTTAATCAACCTACGCATCAAAACGAAGCTAGTGATACTAGTAACACAATTAAAACATGAACTTTAACAATCAAACAACATTTAATCTTCCAAAATGCAAGATTAAGCAAACCCATTTCAAATGTTCAAACTAGTTACTCAAAACAACAAATCGAGCAAACAAAATATATATTCATGTTACACACGAGCCATAGACACTAACTAACACCATTTCAAGTATAAAAACACGAATTTGAGAAATCTAGAGTTTTAGAAATGTTACCCAAAATCGATGAAGTTAGTATCAAATCGTAGAGAATGACGAGAGGATTAAGAATATGTAGTCGGATTTGTTGTGAGCTTCCAAGATTGAATTTAGATGATGAATGAATGGAATGGGTTTGTGTGTGTGTTCTTGAGATGGAGAGAAAAGAGATGAGGGAGATGATGGAATGAAAAATGGGTTGACTAGTTGACCTAGTCAACTAGTTTGCCCATTTGGCAACTCCGGTCCCTCGAGTTTCAAAGCGGGTGCGGGATTTAACCGAACGAATATTTTGAAAACGCTCGAGTAAATGAGTGATGTTATAATTAAATAACGGAAATATTATGAACGTTAGTCAAAGGAAACTACGAATTTAAATAACGAAAGGTATTATTAAAAAAAAAAGACGGTGTTAAAATAAATTTAACGGAAAAACGCGGGATGTTACATTATCCACACCTCAAAAGAAATTTCGTCCCGAAATTTAGTTGGAAGTAGTAGTTGTTGAATCTTACTCGAGATCTTGCGTTGTAAATTCTACGAATAAGTGAAGGTACGTCCTTGAGCATTTCAACGAACTTGAAGGTCGGGGTCGTATGTTGTTTGAAGGTTTTTGTTTCACGATTCATGGTTTCAACCGGTTCTCCTAGGAAGTGAAGTTTATCGTCGATAGTAAGCTCATCAAAGAAGATAACAAGTTCTTGTTTCGCAAAACACGTCTTTAAGTTGATTCATCGAATGTAGGATAAACGGAGACTCAAAATGAGTCGGATAATCTAAACGGCTAGCAACGGGTCCAAAACGCCCCAAGATTTCAAAAAGGATCGAAATATAGCGGATTTAGCTTCCTACGTTTCCCGAAACGGATTGCACCTTTCCAAGGTGCGACTCTTAAAGTGACGCGGTTACCCACTTGGAATTCGAGAGGTTCACGTCTAACATCGGCATAGTTCTTTTGGCGACTACGAGTCGCGTAGGGTTTTACCTGAATATGAATAAATTTTCTCGGTTGCTCATGAATAAACTCGGCCCCGGTGAATTGATCATCGTTTACTTGTTTCGACAAAAGGAGAATGACGTTTCCGGTCATATAAGGTTTCGAAGGCGTGGCGTCAATACTCGAATGAAAATTTTGTAGTAAGAGAGTTTGATTAAAGGCAAAGACGTTTCTCAAGAAAATTTGAAGTTGGTAATACAAATTCGTATTATGGTTTTCAAGACTTAAATCGTATGTTTGTTCGGTCCGTCGGGTTGTGGATGGTACGCGGTACTCATGTCTAAACGCGGTCCCGAGGCTTTTTGTAAGGTACTCCAAAATCTAGAAGCGAAACGAGGATCTCGATCCGAAACGGGGTACATTTCCCTAAGGCATATTGAACAAGTTTGCTAGGAATTGAAAACGTTAGCTAGGACAAGTTTCTCAAGAAAATTCGCGTCGCGGAAGATTTATCGGTTTCCAAAAACGTTCGTCGGGGCAAGTTCTTATCGGGTTTTGAAAACGATTGTTAGGACTATCCACCCTCGCGGCGAATACTTGTATGACGTGAAGAGTCGCTCTCCATTGAGAATTTAGAATAAGGACCTCCTGAACCGGAAGTACGAGGGTGATGCAAGAGAAGTTTCCGCCCCGATGTGAGCATAACGAGTAAATTGTAGTTAGTCAATAAGACTGTGCGAGGACGAGCTAGTATACCCGTGTGACATACGGTTGAAGTCGAATGGAATCGGTAATTCATTCGGAAGCATAAATATAATTTGACAATAATTGAAGGTGTGTCCCCGGTATGGTTGTTATAAATATTCTCGGAGTTTTCGGATGTCCAAACCTGAAAAGATGAAGTCATGTACATGGCACATGGTGGTGTTTAGGTTGATCGAGTCTAACCACCATCACGCGTCACTAGAACTTTGGTATGTCTTACCGTAATATAACCACGTTGATCGAGTGTCGTTATATTACGCTAACTCATACTTCCATCCCCACATCACTCTATAGATTCAAGTTCGTGTAATCGTGAAGTTTAAAATAAACAAAGTGTAACGACGTCTCTAACGTGACTCGTATTGAATCGAAAGAATTAGTGCAACTATAAAGAAGCGTTCCCCGAGGGAAGTGTATAAATGATTGTTCACGTCAATGTGGTTCGAGTCAGACAATAAGGTATTCAGGTATGAAAAGAGTAACGAGTCATGATAACGAGTAGCACGCAACCGTAGTGATAAATGTTGATGACGATACTCACCTAGAGTAGTGATGGTAGTAACACCAAAAAGTAGATAGTAAGAAACACCAGTGGGAAACCGACAGTAAGTTGAAACGGTGGTAAATAACAATCGGGAAGACAGAGTTCCCGAACAAGTGTGACTAATGAAGTCGTCGTCATCCATACGTGTATGAATCATGAATTTACGTGTGTTACCAAAAAGTGGCGGAATACGAGTTCGTATGATGAAGGTTGGGTACCATTAAAAAGTTTGCCTAAGAATGATTCAAGTATAATGCACAAGTAGTCAAGTAAGTGCTATCTATAGCAAATGTATGTCAGAATGCAAATGCTAACTATCCGGTTGTAGTCTAGACTTACTAATGCGTCCTAACGACTCTGTTAGACACACTAATGCACATCCTAGTTCCCTACAACCAACGCTCTGATACCATCTGTAGCGACCCGACCAAATCGTCATTGATGGCGCCGACTACTTAGGTCCCGTTACGTGGTCGTAGTCCCTATATGAGACTCGTTTGACCAAAATTATGTCGCGTTCATTTGAAAGGTACAAGACTTGCAAGTTTAGTTTACAAAACCGTTCGACGACAAGTTTAAGTTTACAAGAGTATAAGTATAAATGAAATAACTTGCGACATAATTAGTTTAAAAAACACAGTTGCTATAAATAGCGTAAGTATGTAAACAAAAGTTTGAATCCAAAGGTGTTATCACTAGCGTATGTATGTATGTATCTTGACTCCAAGCAAGTAATCAGAGTGTATGCATGTATGCTTGACCCCAAGCAAGTATGAGTGTACGCGGAAGCATGTATCAAATAGCCAAGTATGAACCTGAGAAACATATAGAAAACTGTCAACGAAAAACGTTGGTGAAATCATAGGTGTTGTAATAAACGTTGTTTTTGAACCACAAGATTTAGTATTCCCATAGTTGATTATCAAAATCGTTTGCATTCCAAAAGTATTGTTCGCGAGCACCCAATTATCAAGACTTAACGTTTCCTTCCATAGAACCCCATCACAATAGTGTTAGAACATACACTGTTTCTCGAAAATATATTTCATCCGTAGACGGTAGCGAACCGTCCGTAATGAGGGTTTGTCAAACCCGTATGGCCACACAATATAAGTTCTCGCTTACACCCTGCAAGTGTAACTAATGATAATCGAATTGAGGATTTTTGTTCTAACTCGCTGTGGAATGTTTGTTTCATCGTACTTGTGTTCAAAGTATAAAAGTAAGTAGTACAAAATGTAACATAGTATATGTTTCTCAGCCCACAATTTAAAAGTATAAAAAGTTGTTGAAAAGGTGGGACTATGATCTCACCTCGAGTGCACGAGTATAAATGTACTTCACAAAGTAAACGTGTGCATGAATGTTGCTTAGCCTCGACCTAAACAAGTAAGTTGTATCAATTAACCGGTTACGACACAAGGTCGGGTGAAATGTGTTCAATTAGTCCTATGGCTCGTTACGACTCGATTAAATATAACATGTGAATCACGTTGTCAAGTTTCATACAAGAAACAAGTATAAAAGCATGTTAGAATGATTGTATAAAAGTTTGGTTAAGTTTGACTAAAAGTCAAACTTGGTCAAAGTCAACGAAAAAGTCAACGCGTTCGGGTCGGGTCCCGAACTATTTTTCTGAGGTTTTTATTCATATATAAGTATATTAAAACAAGTTTCATGTGAATCGGAGGTCGATAGCTAGTCAAACATTTCGCGTGAAATGCGCCAAACAAAGCAGAATCTGGCCAGGCCAATCCGCGCGCCGCGCGGGGATGTGGCGCGCCGCGCCACCATCTGGGCAGACACTTTTCTGTTTTTCACAAGTATGCACGAGCTAAAACCAAATAACCACATCTTATGATCCGTAAACAATTAGAACATGTTTCTTATATCATCGGAAAGGTAATTTGACGAGGAAAACACCTAGACACATTTCATCAAGCAATTCAACAATTACAACAACCCAAAACCGCATTAAACGTTCATAATCAAAGTTTCAAGTTCTAAAAACGCATTTCATGATTCGGGCAACCAATTTACATGTATGATATGCCGTTTTGAAGGTAATCAAGCATACATTACTACTAAACACTAACAATTAACATTTCATGGCATTCATGCATCAAAAGTTCATGTCAAGAACTATCAAACCCTAGTCAAACATCACAAAATCCTTAATCGGGTTTTTGAAGTTTTCCTTAATCAACCTACGCATCAAAACGAAGCTAGTGATACTAGTAACACAATTAAAACATGAACTTTAACAATCAAACAACATTTAATCTTCCAAAATGCAAGATTAAGCAAACCCATTTCAAATGTTCAAACTAGTTACTCAAAACAACAAATCGAGCAAACAAAATATATATTCATGTTACACACGAGCCATAGACACTAACTAACACCATTTCAAGTATAAAAACACGAATTTGAGAAATCTAGAGTTTTAGAAATGTTACCCAAAATCGATGAAGTTAGTATCAAATCGTAGAGAATGACGAGAGGATTAAGAATATGTAGTCGGATTTGTTGTGAGCTTCCAAGATTGAATTTAGATGATGAATGAATGGAATGGGTTTGTGTGTGTGTTCTTGAGATGGAGAGAAAAGAGATGAGGGAGATGATGGAATGAAAAATGGGTTGACTAGTTGACCTAGTCAACTAGTTTGCCCATTTGGCAACTCCGGTCCCTCGAGTTTCAAAGCGGGTGCGGGATTTAACCGAACGAATATTTTGAAAACGCTCGAGTAAATGAGTGATGTTATAATTAAATAACGGAAATATTATGAACGTTAGTCAACGGAAACTACGAATTTAAATAACGAAAGGTATTATTAAAAAAAAAAGACGGTGTTAAAATAAATTTAACGGAAAAACGCGGGATGTTACAGTCATCATATTCTCCTACACATGACTCAGACAGTTCGTCATCAGACGAGATCAGTAAGGAGGAGGATTTCGCTAATGAAATAAAAGAGATCACTAAGGAGAAATTCCAACTTGCTATAGATAATAAAAACAACCACAATAATAAAATATCCTTAATTATTAAAAAAGAACAGGACCATTCGATCCGTAACCACCCTTATTGTATTAAACCCACTGAGGCAACGGGTACCTCAAAACCCCAACTAAAAATAAAATACACTGCCAGAATGTCTGTCGGACCATGTGCACACAAACAATTGGCAGAGAGAACCAAATGGGAAGAAGTTTCTGATAGTTCTGAATAAACAACCTCGCAACCATAAATCTTCCATGCGCTATTTTATTGCTTATGTCTGCTACTCTATCTTGTTTTGTAAAATAAGCATATGTAAAATATCAGTATTGTATGGTATTGTATTATTTTGGTTTATTAATAATAAATGCATGGAATGATTATTTGTATTATTACTACTTCTTATTATTATTACATAATAATGTAGTAACTCGCTATAATTTTTCATAGTGGAATATTATTAGGATATTAGTAGTTAATTCCTTGTACTAGCTATTATGTATGAACTTAACGGGTAGGTAATACCCTAGAAATAATTATAAAACGCTAATAAGAAGAAAAGGCTTTTATAATAATCGGTTCATATTATTAATATGCTACGATTAACTATTGACAACTCATTTTACCTATAATATTCTATATGATTAAATTATATCTGTAGTGTTTATTGAAGAAACATGTCTCAAATGTCGGATGCTGAGTTTGAGCAACTAGTCGAAAAACGTGTGAATGAAAGAATTGCTGCAGCCGAGGCAGCAAAAGCAACAGCCGAAGCAGCAGCCAAAGCAGCAGCCGTAAACACAAACTCACGAAACGGATGCTCATACAAAACTTTTCAAGGATGCAAACCACAGACGTTTAGTGGAACCGAGGGACCAGTCGGTCTAACCCGATGGTTTGAAAAGATGGAGTCCGTTTTCAAAATCAGTAATTGTGCGAACGGAGACAAGTCAAAGTATGCTTCGTGTACGTTGCAAGACGGTGCACTTACTTGGTGGAACAATTATGCTAAAGCAGAAGGAATAGATACGGAATATGATATCTCTTGGGAAGAACTGAAAAAGATGCTAATCGAGGAGTACTGTCCTCGAAACGAGATCAGAAAAATGGAATCTGAGTTACGTAATCTGAAGGTTATCGGCGCGAATCTCAATAACTATGAAAAGCGTTTCATGGA
Organism: Rutidosis leptorrhynchoides; assembly: GCF_046630445.1. Lineage (NCBI taxonomy): Eukaryota > Viridiplantae > Streptophyta > Magnoliopsida > Asterales > Asteraceae > Rutidosis > Rutidosis leptorrhynchoides. The sequence goes on along the minus strand of NC_092340.1, from coordinate 278,328,194 downwards.
ACTAGCCTTGTTGTGTCCCGAATTGGTGCCAAACGAGAAACGAAAGATAGAAATGTATATTGACGGTTTATCGATCAATATCAAAGGAAATGTTACATCGTCCAAACCGAATACGATGCAGGAAGCCATGACAATGGCACACCAACTCATGGACCAGATCACATAGAGTTCGATTAAGGCACCAATTACCGAAGTCAAGACAACTGAAGGAAAGAGGAAATGGGAAGACTATAAGGGTAAAAGTACTCACCTAAAGAAACAAGAAACTTTTAAAGGTAAACAAGATGGGGCAACTGCAAGTCCAAACTATAAGGGACCCCATCCGTTCTGCAAAAGATGTTACACACATCATGCAGGTTATTGTCAAGTGGTCTGTGATAAGTGCAACAAGAAAGGACATGTGGCGAAAGATTGTTATGCCACCGTTTCTGAAGTAAAGACAAAACTGACCGATGTCAAGAAATGTTTTGGATGCGGGAAGTCTGGTCACTTTATAAATCAATGCCCTGATAAGGAGAAGAACAAAGAACCCGCGCGTGGGAGGGCATTTAATGTTAGTGCCAGTAAAGCACGTGAGGATCCTAATCTTGTCACGGGTACGTTTACCGTTAATAATCAACTAGCTTCTATTATGTTTGATACGGGTGCTGATAGAAGTTATATGTGTAAAGACTTTAGTTTTAAACAAAAATGTGCATCATTACCTCTAGACGATAAATATACTATTGAATTAGCTAATGGTAAACTGATAAAAGCCGATAAAATTTGCCATGGTTGCGAAATGAATCTCGCTGGTGAAACCTTCAAAATTGATTTGATACCCGTAGAATTAGGAAGTTTTGATGTAATCGTTGGCATGGACTGGATGTCCAAAACAAGAGCGGAAGTTGTTTGCGCTGAGAAAGCAATCCGCATCCCTCGTAAGGATGAAACGTCATTAATGATTTATGGGGAGAAGAACAACTCAAAACTGAACTTTATCAGCTGTATGAAGGCCCAGAAACTTATAAGAAAAGGTTGTTATGCTATTCTGGTACACGTAAAGAAGATCGATACTGAAGAAAGAAGCATTGATGACATGCCGGTTGTAAGAGAATATCCCGGAGTATTTCCAGAAGAATTACCGGGGCTACCTCCACACAGATGTGTAGAATTCCAGATTGATCTCATACCAGGAGCTGCACCTGTAGCCCGATCTCCATATAGACTTGCACCTTCAGAAATGCAAGAATTACAAGACCAGTTGCAAGAATTATCGGACCGTGGATTTATTCGTCCTAGTTTTTCACCTTGGGGTGCTCCTATTCTGTTCGTCAAGAAGAAGGATGGATCTATGAGAATGTGCATAGATTACCGAGAATTAAATAAATTAACGATCAAGAATCGGTACCCATTACCGAGGATTGATGATTTGTTTGATCAATTGCAAGGATCAAGTGTTTATTCTAAGATTGATCTACGCTCCGGATATCATCAGCTGAGAGTGAAGGAAGAAGATGTTCCTAAAACAGCGTTCAGAACCCGTTACGGTCACTATGAATTTTTAGTCATGCCTTTTGGATTGACTAATGCTCCAGCAGTATTCATGGATCTAATGAATCGCATCTGTAGACCGTATTTAGACAAATTTGTCATTGTTTTTATCGACGACATATTGATTTACTCGAAGAACAAGGAAGAACATGAGCAACACTTAAGACTGGTACTAGAGATACTCAAGAAAGAAGAATTGTACGCAAAATTTTCGAAGTGTGATTTCTGGTTACAAGAAGTACAATTTTTGGGCCATGTTGTCAGTAAACATGGAATTAAAGTTGACCCCGCCAAGATCGAAGCCATTAGTAAATGGGAAACACCGAAGACTCCAACACAAATCCGCCAATTCTTAGGTCTTGCTGGTTACTACCGAAGATTCATTCAAGATTTCTCTAGAATCGCCAAACCCTTAACTGCATTGACTCAAAAAGGAAAGAAGTATGATTGGTCCATAGAACAGGAATCCTCATTCCAGTTATTAAAGAAGAAGTTAACGTGTGCACCCATTTTGTCATTACCGGAAGGAAATGATGATTTCGTGATCTATTGTGATGCTTCACGCCAAGGTTTAGGATGTGTATTAATGCAGCGCACAAAAGTCATCGCATACGCCTCACGACAACTAAAAATTCATGAAAAGAACTATACGACGCACGATTTGGAACTTGGAGCAGTAGTTTTTGCACTCAAAATATGGAGACACTATCTATATGGCACCAAGTGTACAGTGTACACCGACCATAAGAGTCTTCAGCATATTTTTGATCAAAAACAACTCAATATGAGGCAACGTCGCTGGGTAGAGTTGTTAAACGATTACGATTGTGAAATCCGTTACCACCCTGGAAAGGCTAATGTTGTAGCTGATGCCCTAAGTCGAAAAGAAAGAGTAAAACCTCTTAGGGTCCGAGCTTTGAATATTACAATTCGTACTGATCTCACAAAGCAAATTCAAGCAGCACAGTTAGAGACTTTAAAAGAAGAAAATGAAAAAGGCGAAATGAGCAGAGGGTTAGAAAAACAGCTTGAAGTAAAAGCCGATGGAACCCTGTATTTTGCTGATAGGATATGGGTACCAAAACATGGTAATCTAAGGCAACTAGTACTAGATGAAGCACACAAAACGAGGTACTCAATTCACCCAGGAAACGGGAAAATGTACCACGATCTCAAGAAGTTTTATTGGTGGCCTAATATGAAGACAGAAATTGCTACTTATGTAAGCAAATGTTTGACGTGTGCAAAGGTCAAAGCTGAGCACCAAAAGCCGTCAGGATTACTGCAACAACCAGAAATTCCACAGTGGAAATGGGAAAGAATAACTATGGATTTCATTACGAAATTGCCAAGGACTGCAAGTAGTCATGATACTATTTGGGTGATAGTTGATCGTCTAACTAAATCAGCTCACTTTCTACCAATAAAGGAGACAGACAGTATGGAGAAATTAGCACGTCTATATTTGAAGGAAGTAGTTTCCAGGCATGGTGTACCCATCTCTATCATATCTGATCGCGACACCCGATTCACATCACGTTTCTGGCAGTCATTACAAAAATCATTGGGAACTCGATTAGATATGAGCACCGCTTATCACCCACAGACAGATGGTCAAAGTGAAAGAACAATACAAACATTGGAAGACATGTTACGGGCATGCGTAATTGACTTTGGAACCAGTTGGGATCGACACTTACCGTTGGCAGAATTTTCATACAATAACAGCTATCATACGAGCATCAACGCAGCGCCATTTGAAGCACTTTACGGTAGAAAGTGCAGATCTCCTATATGTTGGAGTGAAGTAGGAGAAAGACAACTTACTGGACCAGAAATTATTCACGAAACCACCGAAAAGATCATTCAAATACAACAGCGATTGAAAACGGCCATGAGTCGCCAAAAGAGTTATGCTGATGTAAGAAGAAAACCGCTAGAATTTCAAGTGGGCGACAAAGTCATGTTGAAAGTGTCACCCTGGAAAGGCGTTGTACGATTCGGTAAACGAGGAAAGCTAAGTCCTAGGTACGTAGGACCCTTTGAAATCACCGAAAGAATTGAAACAGTTGCTTATCGATTAAAGCTACCGCAAGAACTTAGTAGTGTTCACAACACATTTCACGTGTCAAATTTGAAGAAATGTTTAGCTGAAGAGGATGTCGTAATTCCTCTTGACGAAATACGAATCAATGATAAACTCTATTTTATCGAAGAACCTGTTGAAATCATGGACCGTGAGGTCAAACAATTAAAACAAAGCAAAATACCGATAGTTAGGGTTCGTTGGAACGCAAGACGAGGACCCGAGTTTACTTGGGAACGTGAAGATCAGATGAAGCAAAAGTATCCACATTTGTTCACTGATATCGCTCATGAAACAGGTACTACTCAAAATTTCGGGACGAAATTTTCTTTAAGGGGGAGGTACTGTGATGACCCGAAAATTTTTGACTTATTTAAACCAATTCTCTATACGGTTTATTATTTTAACACGCTAAACAAAGTCTGTTAGATTGAGTCTCAAAATTTTAGAACTGTTTCATATATACAATTACCTTTGATTACTCTCGACGATTCATGAACAATTATATGTATGTATATATATATGTACAAGTAAAAACGACTTTCCTACAGTAAAACCCTATTTGTTATAGTAAAAATTACTTTGCTACAGTAAAACACAATTTGCTACAGTAAAACACTATTTGCTACAGTGAAACCGTATTTTGCTACAGTGCTACAGTGAAAACGAGTTTGCTACAGTGATTTGCTACAGTGAAACACTATTTGCTACAGTAAACACTATTTGCTACAAAATAATTAAGTACAATTAAAGTGAATATATATAAACATACATATGATACTACTATTATGAAACTATATGTATATGTATATGATTCCTATTAATAATTGGTATTATATTGTATAAATTATATAAATATTCAATATCTAATAAATGTTGTCATAGGATATATAATATACTTATTAATTATTAGATAGTTAATAAAATATAAATTCTACATATTAAATTTAATTACAAGTTAAAATATAAAAAGTTATATTAATAACCTTATTTTCAATATAACTGTTAATATTAATAATTGTATTATGAATAATGTTATTATGGAAAAGTATAAGTTATTATGTTATTATTATTTTAATATCATTAATAATATTATTATTATTAATTTCACTAAAATTATCATTATTATGACTTATTATTATTACTCTATTATTAGTATTTTTATCAATAACATAATTAATATTAGTAATATTATTATTATTAATTGTATTATTAATAATATTAAAATACATATACTTATAAATTATCAAAAATTACGAATTAGATAGGTAGATAAAAATGAAATCAGTTGTTATACTTCACTATCATTGTTATACCTTTAAAGAATGACTAAGAGTGTGAAACAGATTCATAACAGATTCATTGACAATCTTTATCTATTTATTTATTTATTTAAATCCTTGATTTAACATATATGTACTTCTTGTCTACAAAATTTGTTATGTGTATCTTTCTTACTGCTTTTGTTTGATTCCAGTAGCAAATTCAGTACCAATCACGATTTTAATAACAGAAGGGGTCAAAATCAGTTTGAGGTCTTTTCTGCTTTTATTTTCTTTTCTTTGTATTCTTCCTCTTGGTTATATTCTATCGACCTCTAGTACTATAATGGATTCAATCCATTTGACATATAATATATCATGATTTTTCACTATCACATATCAAATACATTTAACTGCAAAACCCGTTTCTTTTATTAAATTAATCAGATACAAAGAATACCACTTGATACCTCTGTTCTTGAACGTTCACAGCAACAACTCGACTTCAATTGAAATTTCGAAATCCATAAACGCAGTTCTGTGAGAAATCGTTTTAAGATTTACTTAAACTACTTGCAAATTTTCAGAATCCAACTTGTGATGACCCGAAAATTTTTGACTTATTTAAACCAATTCTCTATACGATTTATTATTTTAACACGCTAAACAAAGTCTGTTAGATTGAGTCTCAAAATTTTAGAACTGTTTCATATATACAATTACCTTTGATTACTCTCGACGATTCATGAACAATTATATGTATGTATATATATATGTACAAGTAAAAACGACTTTCCTACAGTAAAACCCTATTTGTTACAGTAAAAATTACTTTGCTACAGTAAAACACAATTTGCTACAGTAAAACACTATTTGCTACAGTGAAACCGTTTAGTGCTACAGTGCTACAGTGAAACACTATTTGCTACAGTAAACACTATTTTCTACAGTAAAACACTATTTGCTACAGTAAACACTATTTGCTACAGTAAGCACTATTTGATGTCGACGAACTAGCAAACAAAAACAGAAAAGGCGGCCATGCGATCGCATGGCAAAAACACTGAAAACTCATGCGATCGCATGAGCTACAGTAAAATCGAAAAGTACTATAAAAGGTCAGTTTTGCTCGACGATATTTTTCATAAATATATCTGTAATAAGTTTTAATTTATAATTATAATTATAATTTAAGTTTAATAATAATAAAGTATATTCGAGGGTGTTTTAATTCGGGTTTCAAACCGCTTTAAGCTAAGGAAATATTGGGTATTGTTCGGGGTATTGTTCTTGAATCCAAGGCCAACCATACAGTCGTCTACCATCATTACGTCTACGGAATTTGCCAACAATATTGAGTCTCAATATTGAACTGTGAGTTATAGATCCCTTTTTAAATACTTTAAATATTTTTGGGCTGAGAATATATGCAATTTATTTTAAACGCGATAAGACACAAGTACAGACTAAATTCTACACTGAGTTAAACCGAAAATCCCTTAGCTTTGGTAACTAGTAGCTGCCAGTACATAGGATATGGACTGGTGGGCGCGAATAATTGTATATGGATCCATAGGGCTTGACATCCCCGTCCGAGCTAGAGCGCTAGCCTTTTAACGGACGTATGTTATTTGAGTTTAAGACACGTTGGTTTGCGTGTATTAAAATGAATGGGGTAATTATCACTATAGCGTTAAGTTTAGTTACCAGGGTGCTCTGTTACGTAGAATCTATTGATAAACTTTTGATGAAATCTTGTGGTCTATCTTTATACATGTTTATGACTCGAGCAATTAAACCTATAACTCACCAACATTCGTGTTGACTTTTTAGCATGTTTTATTCTCAGGTCCTTAGAATGCTTCCGCTGTGATGTGCTTGTTGCCTGCATGGAGTCTCTCATGCTTTGTACAAAGTTTATTGCATTCAAAATAAAACTGCGTTGTGTAATAAATAATTGGACTGTGATGTCAACCTGTAAATTAAAGACTTATGTATTTCGGGGTTTTGCTTATACCTAAGCACTTGCCCACATGTTTATAACTTTCTATGTTTAGAAAGTCACTTATTTTAATGAATGCAATATTTTATCAAAACGTATCATATAGAGGTCAAAACCTCACTGTGGAATCAATGATTAACGTGCCGCGTCAATAGCGATTTTGACGGGTCGTTACACAACTCCTCGAATTAAATTCAAATTTTGAAGTCAAAGGTAAATTTTAAAAAGTCAAAAATTTGTGTTCAACTCCAAATTCGTAACTGTTTAAAGATTTCTGTTAAAATTAATGACTCTGAAAGTTTATACGAACGATTTAGAACCTAATTCATGTTATAGTTTTTGTCCAAAACAGTCTTGCATTCGAAATTGATAATGGAGTTTTGAGGTGTTCTTCGCATCTGTTTTAAATTTTTTTTGTGTTATTTTGTTGCCTGTTAATCGAAACCAATGATGTCAAATGGTTTACATTCCACATACCTATCTTAAATCACACTCTAACCTAGCTGTATCAGTTTCGTTTGATTTTTGGACGAATTGAATTCATGAGGAAGAAGAAGTAATACGCCAGATAATTACATGATATATAAATTAAGCGGGGTAAACATTATCAGTAAAACAGGCGACGGAGGAGTGGTTTCAGTACTTGAGGGGTGAGCGAGTGGTCGAGGGTTCAAACCTGGTTCATGGCATTCTTTTTAGAAAAAGCTCTAAAGGGTATACCCATTTATCTTTATTATTGTTATTATTATTATTATTATTATTATTATTATTATTATTATTATTATTATTATTATTGTTATTATTATTATTATTATTATTATTATTATTATTATTATTATTATTATTATTATTAATGTTAGTATAAATTATTTCATTAAAATATTATGTTACTTGTAATGTTAAGAAATAGGTTTATTATTACAACTAAACTAGTATCATAATTATTATTAGCAGAAAAATTATTAGTTTTATAGTTATTATAATTATCAGTATTATTATTATCAAATTTTATTTTAATTATTATTATCACTATTATTGTTTTTATTGTAAAAATAATACAACTTTTTATTTAGTATTATTATTATTATTATTATTGCTACCAAACAAATATTAAGTTAGATGTACTATAATTATCATATATATCAATTATCAATAAATTAGTTAATTAAAATAGTTTAATAATTATATGATATATTAACATTAAGAACTTACTTAAGTTAAAAATAGATATTAATTATCTATTAACAATATAGAAAATGAAAATATAAATATATTACTAATATTAATATATGAACTTATTCGATTTCGATCATATGTGTTAATATATATACATGATATAGGTTCGTGAATTCAAGGTCAACCCTACATTTGTTCTATGTCGTCATATGTATTTTTACTACAAAATACAATATGGTGAGTTTCATTTGCTTCCTTTTTACTCTTTACATTTTTGGGACTGAGAATACATGCGCTTTTATAAATGTTTGACGCAATAGACACAAGTACCTTAACTGTATTCTATGAAAGAATTATCTGGGATTGGGGTTGATTATTATGACACGCATTAGTCCCCGGTTTCCGTTAGAGCGTGTGAGCTCCCGAGCAGGGTGGATGGTTTATTATTTACGACATTTTGGCACCGGTTGGCCTATATTTTATAAACATGTGTTCAGCCGTGGGGTGTAAAGACCGGCACAGAGGTTCTATATTTTGAAGGCACATGTATTCAGCCGTGGGGTGAAAGACCGGCACAGATGGTTACTATTATATTTTGAATCCTCACCAGGTGTTCTTCATATGAAAGATATTTTTTTGTGCAGTTGGAATGGGACTTCTGCACGTTTTATAATATTTAAAATCTTGTGGTCTATTAAAATGATGAAAATGAAATGATTACTATAAACTAATGAACTCACCAACCTTTTGGTTGACACTTGAAAGCATGTTTATTCTCAGGTTTGAAAGAAATCTTCTGCTGTGCATTAGCTCATTTTAAGGATATTACTTGGAGTCATTCATGACATATTTCAAAAGACGTTGCATTCGAGTCGTTGAAGTTCATTAGAGATTATTATTATTAAGTAAATGACAGATTAGGTCATTTATAGTTTGGATATTATGAAATGGTATGCATGCCTGTCAACTTTCGATGAAATAAAAGTTTGTCTTTTAAAAACGAATGCAATGTTTGTAAAATGTATCATTTAGAGGTCAAGTACCTCGCGATGTAATCAACTATTATGAATCGTTTATAATCGAGAAGGACTTCGTCCGGATGGATTAGGACGGGGAGTTAAAATTTATCTCTATATATACAAGATGAAACCAACACTAACTACATCAATTCGTTACAACCGCAAACTAACTAACTTAATGAGCTGACATTCTGTAAGGTGTCTTCGATGTCTCTCACGGTGACTGGAAGTGTTAACTATCTGTTGACTATATGTTGACTAGCATTGGCTTGTACATCCTTAACAGTACGTCACGGCAAAAAAACAGGATACAAAAGATGTAAGAAGATTTAAATTTCAAAACCTTGAAGGGGGAAAAAATGAAACGAATATTTTAAAAAATTTAAAAGGATGGAGATGTTTGTAAAAAAATTTATAAAACTAAAATATAAAAGAAAAAAAATAAAAAAAATAATGTCAAAATATAATTAAAAAAGAAATTAAAAAATAAAAAAATAATAAAAAATAAAAAATAAAAAGCTATTAACATCATGATGTCATGATTACGTCAACAAAACTGATACAAAGAACAAAAGGATGGGATTTGAACGCGAGGCAACCCGATCACAAATTAAGAAGAGGAGGCTTCCACTCTGTTAATTGTGATTTTGTTTAGCAAATTAAAATTTAAACTTAAAGTAAGCGTAAAAAGACGAAAAAAGTGAAAACTCCGTTTTACTCTCAGTGCACAGTAACTTTCATTTTCCATTTTAGGTTAAACGAGGAAACAAACATGTGCTTCACTGCGGGGTGGTCTCGATCGGTTAACAGTCGATGATTTTGTTCGATTAGCGGTCGGTTAATTGGACGTTACAAAAAACGAAAGGAAAAAGAAAGTAAAAAAAGTGTAAAGAAAATGGGGAAAATATTTCACAGGAAAAAATGACAAATTATCAAAATATGCCCAAAATTAGGATAATTAAAATTACGTCATTGTGAACAATGCTCATCTCATCATAATAATCATCATAATTAGTATATAAGAGTAATAAAGAACATACGTTAGCATGACTACAAAGACATACATGATACATGTATAATCAAATGAGCCTTTTTGAAATAATAATAATAATAATAATAATAATAATAATAATAATAATAATAATAATATTCTTTGTGGGAATTTAGTAGGAGACGAGTAAGGTCCCGTGACACTACTAATTTAATTTATTTTGTTTAAAATATTCTTTAAATTGTAGAAACATCGATAATTTTAAGTATGGGACCTTACATATTGTGGGATTTATAATTTTTTTTCTAAATAAACAACTATTAAAGTATTATTCAAAATAATTAGCTTTTGAAAATACTGAACCACTTTAAACTTTCAAAAATAATTAACTTTCGAAAACAAATGGATAAACCTTAAAGATACCTAGTGAATCAATAGCCATGTCACAATATGTATATATGCCTATATATAGTGTCACCATGCTTGTATTATTATTCACTCATACAAACACAAATATGAAGTTAAATCTTCTACTTCTAATTCTCATATCAATGCTCATTTCCTTCTCTTATGTAACATCTTCCCAACCATTACAAACCACCACCTCAACCCCATTCGATTCTGATGGTCACGAGGTCCAACCGGGCTTAAAGTATTATATAATCCCAATCCAATCCAACGACAGTGGTGGTGGACTCTCTCTTGCATCAAGAGACGGTTTTTGTCCTCCATACGTCGTTCAAGAAAACACGCAACTCTCAAAAGGCCTCCCTCTTAGGTTCTTACCACTTGACACAAAACAAAACTCCATAACATTGTCAAGTGATGTCAATATCGTGTTTATGGCCGCTACAATTTGTGTCCAATCTACGGTATGGAAGATTAGTACCGGTGCTGGAGGTAGTGGTGGTGGTGATGATATGGTGGTAGGACGACTGTATTATGTGAGGAGTGGTGGCGTGGTAGGGCGGCCAGGGGTGGGAACGGTGAGTAATTGGTTTAAGATTGAAAAGGTTGGGGACATTGGGTACAAAATTGTGTTTTGTCCTAGTGTTTGTGGTAGTTGTAAAGTTGTCTGCGGGGATGTTGGTGTTTTGGAGGATAGTGGAAAGAAATGGCTTGCTATTGATAACCAACCATTTGTTTTCACATTCAAAAAGGCTTATTAGTTACAAATAATGTATTTGTTTATATTTATATTTTAAAATAATCACCGAATTATTGTTTCTTGGCTTTGTAATGTTAAACGTTATAGCTAGTGTGCCAGATATCATGTACTTCTAATTTTTTAGAAGAAAATATTTTTAGCTTATTTCAAAACTTTGGTGTTTTCGACTTGGTAACAAATTGATAGAAAAATAGTTATTTACAATGTCATCTACAACTAAATGTATTTTTAACAATATGGGTTGATTGTGTATCACTAGTCTGAGAGTTTTCTAACCGATGTGATTTGTACGCAAAGTTGGAAGTGGAAAATAGATAATAGTTCATGAATCTCCTTAGACCACTCTCGATCATGATATCCTTTCTCAGCACCACATCAGCGGCACATCAACTTCCCCTCTCCACTTCCTCTCATCACATACCCATAACACACCACTATCAACCATATACCCCACAAAAATTAATTAAATAAATAGTTACAAATTTTTAAGCATCGAGTACATATAAATTAAACACGAGCAGGAGTGAGTCTGTGTTCAAAAAGGTTATGTGAAGACATAATGTAGGGTGAACTTAGAGGGCAGACCAAAGCACAAGTGAGGGCATGGGGAATGCCAATGGAGCCTTCAATGAAAATGTTTGAGGGCGGCCCAGGGCGGCCCTCTTTGGGAGTGGTCTTATGGAATGATATGTGGTTGGGTTCATCCACAAACCGAATTTGATTGTGTTGAGTATATAAATTTGTTTGCCGATTTATACGAGTCCTATTGTGCAATGATAAAGAGGATGTGGTGGTTCACTGGTTTGGTTTCCTTCTCACAATAAACATTACACAGTTGTCCACGGGTTCAAATCTTAGTTAACGATAACATTTCTCATATACCGGAGTGAGCTAGGATGTAGTGGTTCATTCGTTTAGGTTCTTTCTCATGATAGTATAAGCGTTTTATGGTCTACACGTACGCAAAAAAAATATGTTATCCTCGTCAATGCTACATGTGGGATAGTAATCATTGGCTTCTAATTAACCATTTATCTAAAATTTATCTAAAAGCTAAAGGATTATGAATAGTAACTGCTTACAATCTTCTAACGCATCTATTACAAGTCTTTAATGCACAAACAACATCAACTAATACACTTTATGTTTTATACAAAGTTGGTACTATTTTTAATGTTGTGAGTACAACTTCTTAATGCATATACAAAACACACAAACTAAACAAATCATTTTATCTAATTAACAAGATCCTTAAAAAAAACTAATATGATTCACAAACTAACAAATCCTTTCATTATCACCATCAACTTACTAATCTTTCCACCAGATATCCAAAAAAATCGATTTAACATGATGCAAGTCCATGTAGCTTCCTTGCAGTGGCGGAGGATAGTGGAGGCAGGGCGGGGCACCCGCCCCAGCTGAATTTTTTTTTAAAAAAAATTTTATACTAAAATTTTTTTTTTTGCTAAATAATAAGGTTTTTATTAGTGTTTGCCCCAGTTGTAATAAAAAATTTAATAAGTTTTTACATCCGCCCCATCTGTGGTCGGGTTCAAGTTCCGCCCCTGCTTCCTTGGATACAAAAACTTCATAAAATGAACATATTTAGTTCATAAAAAACCACAGGGGGTTAATTACACCTAATTTGAAGAATCAATATCCTTTTACTTTTCAATTTTCAATAAAAATGAGTTGTAGACTAAAATTTGATGAAGCTATTTTCGTTAAAAAAAAGTCAAAATTGTTATAATATATAAATATATATATAAATGGATAGTCAATTATTGATACACAAAAGTAATATTATTGTATTACCTAAACTTGTGATATTTTTGCTATAAATAGCCATGAATGCAAGCATTAAACTTGCACCATTTTCTCACACTTACAAAATGTTTCTTTCTTTCTCTCCATTATCATCTTTGTTCTTACACTTCATTATTAGCATTCTTAATCAAGAATCAACCACTAAAGGTAGTTATAAGCCTACTGAATTATAACATCAAGAATCAAACCACTAAAGGTAGTTATAAGCCTACTGAATTATAACACGTTATCAGAACGATAATCTTAATACTAATTATGGTTGGCTCTGCCACCTAAATGATATATGGTCGGTTATACAACCTGAATAATATATGGTCGACACTGTCGCCTAATTATCATTTATGTTACTAACATTTATATTTCTATTATCTAACATTTATATGGTAGACACTGTCGCCTAATTATCATTTATGTTACTAACATTTATATTTCTATTATCTAACATTTATATGGTAGACACTGTCGCCTAATTATCATTTATGTTACTAACATTTATATTTCTATTATCTAACATTTATATGGTCGACACTGTCACCTACTTATCATTTATGTTATATTAAATTTATGTTTAATGTTTATATACTTATGAATATAAATTGACTCTAATTTATCATGTTGTTTGTTTTAATTTTTGATAATAGAAAATATCGAATCTGGAAAAGCTTAAATTTACTCCTTTAGAATCAACTGGAAACAACTACATGCCATGAGTTATAAAAGTAAAAATGCATCTTAAATCAATGGGCATTCTTGAAACCATAAATGAAAACAACACTTGTTCTGAAAAAGAACAAGCAACGGCATGTTGCTTTATTCATCAACATATTGATGAATGTTTACAAAATAATTATGTGACTGTAGAAGATCCCCATGTTTTATGGGAAGGTCTCAAAAGCAGATTCAATAATCAAAGAGAAATTTTACTTCCAGCTGCTATGGATCAATGGAGAACATTAAGGTTCCAAGACTTTAAGAAAGTAAATGAATACAGCTCAGCTCTGTAAAATACAGTCTCACAACTTAAATTCTGTGGACATGAAATAAGTGATGCAGACATGTTGGAGAAAACTTTCTCCACAATGAATGCTGCCAACATCACAGTGCAAAGAAATTTGAGAATGCTAAAGTTCAACACATATCCTGAACTTAATTCATATCTCTTGGTTGCAGAGCAAAATGATGAGCTATTAATGAAAAATCAGCAATCCCGTCCTACTGGTACACTTGCAATCCCTGAAGCAAATACTGCAAATAATTATAAACAGGGACAAGGACGCGGGCAAGGTCGTGGTTATAATAACCATCGCCATCATCATGCCAAAAGCCATAACTATGGTAGAAACCATCCTTATGGTAATGGGAATGGGCGTGGACGTGGCCGTGGTCGTGGCCGTGGTGTTCAAAGAAATAATAATCCACGAAAATATAAATATCAACCACAAAACAAGCCCACTAAACAAGATGTTGAAGAAAATTCTTCTAAAAATTCTGAAGAATCTTGTTACAGATGTGGTAGAATGGGCCACTGGGCTAATACTTGCCGAACATCTAAACATCTTGTTAAGATGTATCAGGATTCGTGATAGTTAAAGCTAAGGGGTATAAAATACTATTAATTTTTAGCAGGAAATACTATTAAATACGATACAATTTTACACAAGATATTTATTTATTTAGAGAATGGATATACTTAAACCTTGCTACAACACTTATAGGCAGTGTACCTAATCGTACAGTAGTGTAGTTTTTAGTAAGTCTGGTTCGTTCCACAGGGAAAATCTTTAAACAAAGCTTAACGCTATATTAGTTTACTTTTAAAAATACAAATATATATATAAGTAATATTATTGTTATAAAGGGGGTTTTTACCGTTTAATGACCGGTTTGTCGATTTTAAAACTTTAGTCGCAGTTAAAACCAAATGTAAAATAATAAATAAATACAAGACTTAATTTAAAGCGTAAAGTAAATAACGATAATGAAATTGCGAATAATAAAAGTGCGATAAAATAAACTTGCGATAAAAAAGTACGATAATTAAAAGTGCAATTAAATACAATAACAATAAAAATGCGATAATTAGAAGTGCAATTAAATATAAAATAAAGGAAACTAAATATGAAATAAAATAATTATGCTTATTTAAACTTCCGTAATCATGATGTTTGACGTGTTGATTTTAGTTTTATGCCCATGGGTTAATTGTCCTTTGTCCTGGATTATTTAATATGTCCATACGGATTTGTCCATAATAGTCCATCAGTCATAAATATAAAGAACGAAAGCCTTCGTCAAATTATTCTTATTTCCGAAGTCAAATATTCCAACTAATTGGGGATTCGAATTGTAACAAGGTTTTAATACTTTGTTTAATGAATACACCAGGTTATCGACTGCGTGTAAACCAAGGTTTTACTACTTTGTTAACAATTACACCAATTACCCTTGAATGTAATTCACCCCTGTTTCAACAAGTCTATTAACTATTAATCCAGTTCCGTATCCGGTAAAATGAATAATTATTGGTATTTATAGATATCCCGCCCACCGTACCCAGTCAAGCGTATGTGGTTATATATAAATACGTCGAATTATAAGTTTGTATATTAAATTAACAAGGTATTGTTTAGTTAATATAAAACCCATTAATAACCCATAGTCTAATTTCCACAAGTGTCGTTCTTTTATCCAAACCCCAATTATGGTACAAAGCCCAATTACCCAATTTTAGTAATTAGCCCAACATCATGATTACTTCGGATTTAAATAAGCATAATAATAACTTAGCTACGAGACATTAAATTAAAAAGGTTGAACATAACTTACAATGATTAAAAATAGCGTAGCGTTACACGGACAGAATTTCGACTTACACCCTTACAACTTTCGCTAACATACCCTTATTATTAGGATTAAAATTAAAATTAAAATTAAAATTAAAATATAAATTATAAATATAAATATTACGTATATAGATAGAGAGATTGATATTTTTTAGATGAAAAATTGATCATAATTCGTTGGGCTTTATAGGGAGTTTCAGTTTTTGGGGCTCCGCGACTCGCGGCCCTTTTCTTCTTCAAACTCCGCGAGTCGCGGAGATCGTTTTCACAGCTCACCCACATTTGGCTCTTTGTTTGCCGACGATTTATTTTATAAATATAATATATATATATAATTAATATAATTAATTATATATTATATTATATTTATATACATAGTTAACTTGTAATTTTTAGTCCGTTGCGTCGAGCGTTGAGAGTTGACTCTGGTCCCGGTTCCGAATTTTCGAACGTCCTTGCGTACAATTTAATATCTTGTACTTTGTGTTTTGAATCTTGTACTCTTGTAATTTCGAGACGTTTCTTATCAATAATTGGAACCTCTTTGATTGTATTTTGTACTTTTGAGCTTTTTGGTCGTTTGTGTCTTCACTTCGTCGAATCTGTCTTTTGTCTTCACCTTTTATTATTTATACGAATATCACTTGTAAATAGAACAATTGCAACTAAAAGCTTGTCTTTCTTGAGGAATAATGCTATGAAATATATGTTCGTTTTTAGCATTATCAAATATTCCCACACTTGAGCGTTGCTTGTCCTCAAGCAATATCGTCTTGAAATACTAGAATCACTTCTTTATTCTTCACACTTTGTACATCAGTGATTTCTATACGGCGGTATAAACAATGGTAGTAACGATATGGTTTACAGTCCCACATGACTATAAAAATTTAGATCCATTAAGGAAATTGGATCTTTATGAAAACATTTGATCTTTTGAAAATTAAATCTAGTTTTTACCCTAGATAAGTTTTCCGGAATAACCCTTCACCGGTGTTTGCAAAATATTTTTGTGGGTTTGGTGGGTTTCAGATTTGAAAATTTTAGCTCAAAACTTATGGTTTTGTGTCACCCACTTGCTAACCTTGTATTTGGAAAGCAACACGTCCAGTTTACTTGTCCCGTATATTACCTTTCGGTAAACTACCGTCCAGTTGTAAAGGAAAGCGTTGAACAAGCAACTGTTAAGGCAATGTCCCCTGACATGCTTTTAATTATGGTCTATAACGTGTCAGATGCAATTACTATCCTTGGTAGGAGCAATAGTAAAGCTCACCCTTATAATTTGTAGGTTTGGCACAAGGTCCTGTCTTTGACCACTATGCAACCACCGTTCTTACGGTTGACACCCGATTTGGTTCAGGTGACCTAATGAATTCCAGGTGAATTCCTAGGATTTTACGTTCAATGGTAATGAACGCATTGAAAATGGGTTTTTAGAAAACAAATCGGTTTGTAATTTTGATCAAAATATTTTCTCGTTCAGGCTCGAGTTTAGATATCATTGAATTCCATGAGTTTGTAATTCTCAATCTTTAAGGTCAATCTTAAGGATTGAGTAATATCAGGCTTAAAAGCTGATTTTTGATCTTTTAAGGAGATTATCCTTTCTGGGGATCTGATTCATTAGTCTTATCCAGCTAATTTGCATGGTGCCCCCCATTGTACGAGATAAATCCTTCTCATGGTTAGGATAAATCTGACCACTTGGCGACCCTGTTTAATGCTGAGGTCCGTGGATTTCCTGCTGATTTTAGTGATGACTTTTCTAGGTTTTTCGTCAACCTACAGTTGGTCTGGACGACAACTTCCTGACCTAAATCAAGAAGCGCGTTTCTTTTTCGGAAGACTTTACTTCCTTTTAATAATGGAATTGATTCATCGTGTAGATCCATCTCTTCTTTTCTTTTATCGGGTAAAACAGTTTAGTTTAGTCCAAAGCAAAAGTATTTTCAGTTATTTGTACAAAAATATGTGACATATGTTTTGAATAACTTGGAGAATTTTCCCACACTTGGCTTTTATTTTCCTTTTTATTGTCCTCTATTCCATTTTAAATGAATTTTAACATTTTGGTTTGTTTATCAATTTATGTCCTTTCCGAGGTAACAATAATTTCGGTGTTAAAACCTAGTTTTATCATTCATAAATATGTATAAACATGATTTTGAGTTCATTTAATTAAAAATTTTGAAAAATTTTACTAGAATTGGGTAGTCAGTATATAAGACTAGGGCTGTTCTTTATTATCAGAGAGCACTAGATTCTAATACAACTACTACTTTACTAGTATTTCTAATGGTAACCAAGTGTATAAAGTAAAATTTTAAAATCCGAAAGAATTTAACCCCTTCCCACACTTAAGATCTTGCAATGCCCTCGTTTGCAAGAAATCAGTAACAATTTAAATTATTGAGGGTGATTTGTGTGAAAATGATTAAATTTTACCAAAGTTTCCAAACATATTTGTGTTTGTTTGCTGAATGATAAATGGTGCACATCATTTGTTCATTCCGTCTTGTTGTTATTTCACATATATTTTACATCTTGTCGTCAAAATTAGTTGTTTTTACTGAACTTAATGCCAGTCTTTGAAAATGCATTGTTTTACCCTGTTGTGTGCATAAGATAAACTGCAAACATATATACATATTTTTGAAGTTTGGTATATTACCCCACATTCAAAAATTATTAAAATCTAATAATAAAATTTAGAAAATAATAAAACTATTACAAATCCAACATAAGTATTAAATGTATCAACATTACAAATAATAAAATAAAATAAAAACTAAGTAGACTAGGGATGATACTGATACCAGTAGGGGTTCCATGCATAACCATAGGTGCTATAAAATGCTTCGGCTGGGTTATACGTAGGATACGGTGGTTGAATCTCTATAGACCAGGGAGGGAATATGGGCTTTGTAGTAGGAATATAGTTTCTACCTATATGTTGGCAATAAGCTATGATTTGGTTTTGATGAACTTGCCAATCTTCAAATACTCTATGTCTAGCATTTTCGTACTCCTGTGAAGCTATAAACCTTTGAATTTCTTGCATTTCATTTCCCCCCTCCTACATTACCTTGCCGTTGGTTTCTCTCAACCTGTGGATGTCTACCATGGTATTGTACTGCGGCGTTATTTCGCCTCTTCAAAACTTTCGCACCATGGTATACATTTAAACCTATTGTATCGCGGGGTTCTGGTTCTTCGACTAATAATCCCCCCCGACTTATATCAACACCGAGATATTCAGCAATCAAAGTAATAAATATACCACCTCCTATTATGCTATGCGGTCTCATCCCCCTAACCATAGCTGATAAATAATAACCCACACAATAAGGTATACTTACAGCGCTTTGTGGGTCTCGAATACACACGTGGTAAAACAAATCCTCTTCATTTACCTTTTCCTTGTTCTTACCTCTTTGTGTAATCAAATTAGCTAAAAACCTATGAATTACTCTTAATTCAGCTCTATCTATATCCAAATAAGAGTAATTTCCTCCTTTGAATCGGTGATGGCTAGTCATTTGACTCCATACACCATGCGTATCAAAATTTTCGTCTATCTTCCTACCGTTCAATATCAACCCTCTACAATCGGCAGATGCTAACTCCTCAGGCGTATATATACGTAAAGCCTGAGCCATGTCTAGTAAAGACATGTGGCGCATCGAACCTCCTAACAAAAATCTAATAAAAGATCGATCGGTTAAACTAGCCACCCGATCATTTAATTCTATACTACACAACAATTCTTTACACCATACTTTATATACAGGTCTACGCATGGTGAATAAACGTACCCAGTCATTAAAAGTAGAATTACCATACCTCTGTGCAAGTAATTCCCTAATTGGCCCGGCCAATTCTACAGCTTCTAATGGTCCCCATTCTATGACCCTAGTGAAATGACCCGTTCATATACATTATAAACGATTCACAATAATTGATTACATTGTGAGGTATTTGACCTCTATATGATACATTTTACAAACATTGCATTCGTTTTTAAAAGACAAAATTTCTTTACATCGAAAATTGACAGGCATGCATACCTTTTCATAATATCCACTATCCAACTATAAATTGATTTAATAATAATCTTTGATGAACTCAATGACTTAAATGCAACATTCTTTGAAATATGCTATGAAAGACTCTAAGTAATATCTTTAAAATGAGCAAATGCACAGCGGAAGATTTCTTTAACACCTGAGAATAAACATGCTTTAAAGTGTCAACCAAAAGGTTGGTGAGTTCATTAGTTTATCATAATCATTTATTTCCATCATTTTAATAGCCTACAAGAATTTCATTTCCAGTTCTCATAAATATACGTCCCATGCATAGAGACAAAAATAATCATTCATATGGTGAACACCTGGTAACCGACATTAACTAGATACATATAAGAATATCCCCTATCATTCCGGGATCCTCCTTCGGACATGATATAAATTTCAAAGTACTAAAGCATCCGGTACTTTGGATGGGGTTTGTTAGGCCCAATAGATCTATCTTTAGGATTCGCGTCAATTAGGGTGTCTGTTTCCTAATTCTTAGATTACCAGACTTTAATAAAAAGGGGCATATTCGATTTCGATCATTCAACCATATAATGTAGTTCAATTACTTGTGTCTATTTCGTAAAACAGTTATAAAAAACATCGCATGTATTCTCAGTCCCAAAAATATATATTGCAAAAGCATTTAAAAAGGGATTAATGAAACTCACGCATATAAATATTGTAAAACAGTTAATAAAGCATTTGCATGTATTCTCAGCCCAAAAACGTAAAGAGTAAAAGGGAGCAAATGAACTCACATACTGTATTTCGTAGTAAAAATACATATAACGTCATTGAACAAGTGCAAGGTTGGCCTCGGATTCACGAACCTAAATTAATTATATATAATTATGTGTTGGTCGATATTTGTCTAACAAATTAGGCCAAGTCATAGTGTACCACAATCCTAATGCTAGAGACTAATATGAAAAAGTCAACAAAAGTAAATTTAACTCAAAATAATTTCCAAAAATCTATACATGATTAATATATAGTTTAAATATCGTCGTTTTATATTTTTAAATATTTTTAAAAGATTTATTAGAGTAAATAATATAATTTATTTATTAATAAATAAAATTTTATATTAAATTTATATAATATAATATACTTTTATATATATTAAGTAATAAACTTTATAGGGTTCATTCAATATCATAAAGATAATATGATAGGTATTATTAAAGTAAGTTATTACACGTAGTAAAATATGTTTGTATCACATATTTATTTGATAAAATAATATCTATAATGATAGTAAGTAAAAGTTGTATTATTTTGTAATAATAATTATTATTATAAAAATATCAATATTTATAATTACTAAGATGACATTATGATAAAACGATAATTCTAATTATGATAACTTTAATATTTACGATAATTTTTAATATTATCTTTAAAATAATAATTCTATTTAAAATAATAATAATAATGATATTTTAAAGTAACAATGACATTTCTATTAAAATGATAATTTTTGTTAAAATGATAGTTTTAATACTAACGATATTTTTAATAATAATAGTAATAATAAAAATAATAAGAACGATAATTTTATCTAAATCAATATCTTATAATATTTTAATTTCATCATGATACTCTTACTCATTATTTCCTAATCATTTCGTTTAATAGCTTTTAATCGTCTTTTATATCGTGTTCATAATAATGATAATAATAGTAATCAAAATAATTAGGTGTTACAAATATTTGTTTTAATTACACTAATATTAATAATGATAGTTACTATAACATTATTAACGATAATACTAATAATTATCTTAATGATAATATAGTAATAATAATAATAACAATAACAATAACCATTTTTAAATAATGATATATATATTAATAATGATAATAATAATAATAATAATAATACTAATAATAATAATAATAATAATTGGATAATAATAATAATACTAATTATAACTTTAACGATAATAACGATAGTAATAATAAAAAAAATAACAATTTTTAATGATAAATCCATTTTATTGATAAAGATAATAATAATGATAATAATAAGATAAAACTAGAACGACGATAAAAACGACGATAATAATAATCATTTTTAATAAAAATATAGAAAATTCAATTGATTATAACTTCTAATCCGTTCATCGAAACCATTCGATATCTAAAGGAAAAATCCTTAATTTTTCGCTAGCTTTCCAAGGACATGCATATCTTATACCTTATCTCAACCGCAAGTGTAACTAATTCAAGATTCAACCTAACCTGTCTAAGGGCAATATCAAAAGTACAAGCATGCATAATCCTAAATACTCGAGCACTAGTCAGGGATACACTATTAGTATGTAAAAGTTAAATTATGAGTACTCACGTATCAATATTGAGATTCAATATTGCAGGAAAGGTACGTAGACGCAACGGAAATGATAAACACTATATTGACCTCACGAGCATACCCATGAACCATACTCAATCACCTCCATAGCTATAACCCATAATTTCCTTAATCCTATCCTACTCGAAAAACAATTTCGAAATCACTCGGACAGCACTCCGTCGTAATATTTTATGTATACTAATAATATCTTGAAATAATACGGAGTAAATATATATATGTAAATCGATTGAGAGAGTTTAGAGAAAAATATTTTCAAGTTTATATGAAATAATGAAACCTATTGAATTCTATTTATAATAGATTTTTGAATTATTAAAGTGAATTATTAAAGTATGAATTATTAAAGTGAATTATTAAAGTATGAATTATTAAAGTGAATTATTAAGGTATGAATTATTAAAGTGAATTATTAAAGTATGAATTATTAAAGTGAATTATTAAAGTTAAAGTAAAGTAAAAATAAAGTAAAGGTAAAGTTTAAGTATAGTAAAAGTATAAAACTATATACGTATAATACGCGTATAAATATATATAATATTAATTTAAATCGTTATATATATTTAATAAAATAAAATATAAATATCGTTATCTTTATCATACTAGTTAAGTAATGAGTTGTCAAAAGTGGTTCTAGATATTTATAAAAGTTATATACATTTTAATAATAAAGTTCTTTTTAAACTGAAAACGTTTTTGTACGTTTGAAACTAAATAGATCAATCGAGTCTTTATGAGATTCAATCTTCCACTATCCTTTGTCTAGTTCTCAATGATTGACAATTTGTTCTTATTTATAAATCACTTTACCATTTTCTGAATATTGTTAAAATGGAAAGATTTCTCAAATCAACGCGGGCCTTTCAACAGAGACTTGTAATCATAATTCAATATATCTGATAATTCAATCATTTGATCTTATCTTCTAATTTCATTGATAAATATTTTGAAACAGATACAATCATATAAAGTATTTAATCTAATATTTTGTTTAAGTTTCAAGTTATAATATATATACACATATACATATATAATCATATTCGTTTAATGGTTCGTGAATCGTTGGAACTTGGTCGAGGTTGAATGAATGTATGAACATAGTTTAAAATTCTTGAATTTAACTTAACAAATATTGCTTATCGTGTCAGAAACATATAAAGATTAAAGTTTAAATTTGGTTGGAAATTTCCGGGTTGTCACAGTACCTACCCGTTAAAGAAATTTCGTCCCGAAATTTGAGTGGAAAGGTCGTGAATGATAATAAGTATGTTTTCATGATGCATACGGGCTGAAAATTAGAGTTTTATCACCAGCGAATAATTTGGATAAACAATCCATTTATATGAAGAGTACGAATGAAGCTAACATAGAAGAGTGAAATGAGTAAGTGTATATTCATCTTATCATTTGACGTAGATATGATTGATTCCCAGATTTCAAGGGATTTGAAGAAAATCTTCTTAATAAGATTTGACTCTCCGGTAAACAAGGGAATTAGGATCCGCTTTAAATGCGATCGTCCATTTTAATTGTTCTGTCGGAGATTTTCTTATAAATTCACCTCATTCGTTTCCTTACAACTCACACCTTCTGTTGATGCATTTTATGCAAGTCCTTAGACATCTACCCACATCCATTGCAGGTACATCAGTTTATAGGCCACCATGATTGCTCGTTATTATCCTATCCGTGTTTGTATGTGGTTACAGGAACTGCAGGAACGAGATTTAGATGTTTGACTATGTTAGACTTAGTCAGACGTACGAGTGAAGCCTCACTAGTACGGCTGACAGGCTCATACGCACGGTTGATGCTGAGCTAAGTCACAATTACAACCTAAATGAGAAGACACGAGTGAGTGATCACCCATACGGCTGATGAAGCCAATTCGTACGTGTGATGAATGAATCGTATGGGTGAGTCAACAGCAGGGGTATATAAAGTCTTATGTTCTTCATTTTAGGTTAAGCCTCTCATTTGTTACACACACTCAGATCTAGTGAGCTCCTCCGATTCTCTCTCAGTCCAAATCACCCAGGTGGTGAATAATAGCTCTAGGTGTTGATCTAATCACACTTGATTTAGTTGTGGTTTGACTAAATTAATCAAAAAAAAACTTAACCTATTCACTAGAGGGTTTGATTCATTGTTCCGCCATTGTGTGAGTTAACCCTGTTGATTTCTAAGTTCCTAGTCATGTTTCATCACCTTCTATTCTTTCTCCCTCAACTCATATTTTAAAGTATTCATCAATATGCTCCATCCAGTTCTGATTCTCGATATACTTCTAACTTTCATATCGGTCATTCTTCTTTTTCATCTACCGCCGGAAGAATCTATTTACTTCTACTATACTCTTGGGTTTATAGTGTTTCTAGTTCTCCCGTGTCTTTATATGCATCGTTATATATGGTTTATAATTTCTGGTTTGTCGTTGGGCTTTATATGTTCCCTTATATTTCAAAGTCTCTGCTTCTGTCTTCTATAATCATTATCATTCACAGTTAATGCTCTCTTTTATTTGCTGCAATTTATACCCCAATTTCTATTTCGGAGTTTTGTCCTTTCGTTTCTTCTTCTTGCGATTAAGCACCGCTTGTAATGGTCCAGAATTCACAGATATGAATTTCGGAATGAACATTGTTAATGTTCTAGGAAGGAAATTGTGATGACACGATCTTGACTTGTCAAATTACTAGAATACCTTGGAAAAGGCCGAATCATCAAGAAATATTTTCTTGATATTTTAGAGGTTAAATAGAATACAAGAGTCGTATAACATGGCACATGATAATGTTATGATCTGTGAATCATCACGTTCCATTTAGAAACTCAGCATGACTTACTGTAATATAATCACATTGATCAAGTGTCATTATATTATACTAATTCATGCTTCAGTTCCCAACATTACTTCAAAATATTCCTATTTTAAACTTGAATGTTTCAGAATTTTGAAACTAAAATAGTTTCTTTTATGATGTAATACAAATAGCGCGAAGAGGTAAATGATTTCAAATAAGAAAAATTAAGAAAATATCTTCAGAAATATGGAGGATATTTATAATGAAAGATATGATGATATTTTAGAATTTCTAATATCAGAGGATGATGAAGAATATTGTCCGCAGGGGTTTAGAGTCAGGAGCAAGGTATTCGTTAATGACTTCAGCAGGTACTGAATCATTTGGATCCTTTGAAGTCAGGTTCAGTCTTTGTAATTTGTCCACAGCCTCCTTCCTACTTTGCTCAATCCATTTTCCAGTTCCAAAACTTCTCTTTTTCTGCTCTTTGCCAACACACTTCATCATTATCATCCAGCTTTTACCATTTAAAGTCGTTTATAGTTTTTGCTGCTTCATCAGCATTTTTTTTTCCATTTTCAGAGAACCAATTCGTAGTTCGGAGTGTTTTTCAGAAACTTCACATTCAAATTAAGTCCAGAAGATAGACGTTATATATACACATATAACTGTTGGCGTAAACATCCTGCGAGATTTCAAAATACTGATTGCTAATTCCCAATGATTCGTATGGCAATTCTCATTACAAGATGCGAATGAGTAAATGATGGAGTTTCAATGAATAATTATAATGACTTTTTGGAGAGGCTAAAGTCAAAGGGTAATGAAGTTGTTGGTACATCTGCTAATAATGTGGTGGAATGTAAAAGGTTCCCTGGTAACGAAGGTGTATATCTCAAGGTTATAATAAGGTTAGTCTGACTGAAAAGTTGAAGTTGACTTGCTGGAGCTGTGACAAAACTGGCTACTTTGAATAGGAGTCGCAAAGTTATTTTTGCTAATAAATGCCAAAGAATCTGACGCGGATACGTTGTTTAAACTTTTATTTGGTTTCAAGAGTTTTTCGGGTACATAACTGTGGGTAACATGTGGTTGGATCATCATCTCGATTGCTCATCATTCAAAGTGTCTTCAGAAATTTTCGAAGGGTTTGAACACAGATTGTAATCGTTAACATACATTTGATGTTCTAACACAGTTTTGAAGTCAAAATATAGCTTGTGAAAGATGTTAGGATCTAAGAGTGATGATTTTGGTCATATCTCAAGTTGAATTTTGAGATTTCAAAATCAGAATATGTAATTAAATTTTGAATGAGTATGGTTGTTTTGATTTCTATAAAAGATTGTATATTGTTGTGAAAGTAGGGAGTATAATGGATGATTTGCTGAATCAGATTCGAAGAATGTTACATATTACTTGTGAATTTATATATCTCTCGGGTATTACCTACCCGTTAAAAAAAAACTCACAATTAATATTTTGTACAAAAGAATTTTATTACAGTATTTATGAAAATATATATATATGTATATTTTCTTCAGATGTAACATAGATTTAATGAGTTAATGTTAAATTAAACTCATTTGATTTACGGTTAAAACTAGAATTGAATAATCCCTAAAGGCTTTAAAAAGTACATAACTTTTACGCAGTATTTCTTTAATAACATTGAAATTATGAATCAATACTTCGTTATTTGTTGATGTATGATGTTCGGTTCATGGAATTCTTGTGAATTTCGCAAAGTACGAATGATGTTATCTGAAAAGTTTCGGGTACATCGATGATGAAAGTGTAAAATCAAATATATACTTGATTTATTATGAATTGGAATTTGTTGAATTGCGACAGAGATTGTAGTTAACACTGGTTAAGTTGCGGCCGAAGGACGTACATTATTGCATATTTGTAATATGAATTAACCGAGTAGTTAAGATTCACACACAATAGCTTAGCACAGAAAGATTTATTTCAAAATATATATATATATATATATATATAATATACATATAATTTCTTCAGAGGGAATGAGTTAATTCTTCATAACTCGTTGATACAATATACACGTTATTGATTCGTAATGATGTCCATAGTGATTCTTGAACTGACGGAGTTTGTGATGTTATCGGTGTTATTGATTCGGATGTTGACTGTACTGACGATGCTGGTAACGCTGACGGTACTGTTGATGCTGTTGGTTAAGCAAGTTTAGCTTGTTAATCACACACTATTTTTGTCAGGGTTTCTACTCTTCCTTCTATCATTTTGGTTCGCTTAACTGATTTATGGTTAGGGCAAGATTAGATAATCTCTAAGACTTTAGAGATTACATAATCGCCGCGGAATGTTTCTCCAATGAAGTTATGAATTAATACTTCGTCAGTTATTATTGTTGGTACTCCTTGGTATCTATGGTGCGTATGACGTTGATGCTCGTGGGACAGATTGTGAAGTTGAGGTTTACGATGCGGTTGTGGTTGGAGGTGGTAATGGTACTGTTGGCATTGATGATGGTGGTACTGGTTATGCTGCTGATGCTGCTGCTGGTGTTTGTAATCTCTGCACCATATTCTCCAAAGCCACTACCCGAGCTCGAAGCTCGTTGACTTCTTCTATTACACCGGGGTGATTGTCGGTTCGGGCGAGCGGATAAATAAAATCTAAAATTTGATGTAATATATAATCGTGACGAGATACTCTGGAAATGAGCGAGAAAATGGTGTTTCGGACAGATTCGCCGGTAAGTGCTTCAGGTTCTTCGTCAAGAGGGCAATGTGGTGGATGGAAGGGATCACCTTCTTCTTGTCTCCAATGATTGAGGAGGCTACGAACCCATCCCCAATTCATCCAGAATAGGTGATGACTGATTGGTTGATCTATTCCGGTCACACTGCTTTCGGAGCTTGAATGGGATTCCATTTCGGAATCCGAGTGACTTGAACTGATGACGAATTCCATTTCGTACGATTGGATAAAGGATTTTTTTTTTTCGATATGAAATGATTTTGGCTAACGGATGGTATTCTAATTACATAGAATATATATATATATATATATATATATATATATATATATATATATATATATATATATATATATATATATATATAGATCAAAAGATTTCGTAGATTACGGAGGACTTTGTGAGATATGTAAGGCAAAGTTTAAAGTAATAGATACGATAAGATATGATTTAGCAGATATGCTAAGATATGAATTTTTGTCTATACACTATTCATGTAATCAATGCAGCAAGACGTGTCTTACACTAAAAATGATAAGCAGGTAATTTCCTGAAATGATAAGTAGTTAATTTTCGACATAAAATGATAAGCAAAACTTTTGACATGCAGACACGGTCGAAGTCCAGACTCACTAATGCATCCTATCGACTTATTAGTTAGACACACTAATGCAGACCTAGTTCGCTAAGACCACCGCTCTGATACCAACTGAAATGACCCGTTCATATCCATTATAAACGATTCACAATAATTGATTACATTGCGAGGTATTTGACCTCTATATGATACATTTTACAAACATTGCATTCGTTTTTAAAAGACAAAATTTCTTTACATCAAAAATTGACAGGCATGCATACCATTTCATAATATCCACTATCCAACTATAAATTGATTTAATAATAATCTTTGATGAACTCAATGACTTAAATGCAACGTTCTTCGAAATATGCTATGAAAGACTCCAAGTAATATCTTTAAAATGAGCAAATGCACAGTGGAAGATTTCTTTAACACCTGAGAATAAACATGCTTTAAAGTGTCAACCAAAAGGTTGGTGAGTTCATTAGTTTATCATAATCATTTATTTCCATCATTTTAATAGACCACAAGAATTTCATTTCCAGTTCTCATAAATATACGTCCCATACATAGAGACAAAAATAATCATTCATATGGTGAACACCTAGTAACCGACATTAACTAGATACATATAAGAATATCCCCTATCATTCCGGGATCCTCCTTCGGACATGATATAAATTTCAAAGTACTAAAACATCCGGTACTTTGGATGGGGTTTGTTAGGCCCAGTAGATCTATCTTTAGGATTCGCATCAATTAGGGTGTCTGTTCCCTAATTCTTAGATTACCAGACTTAAATAAAAAGGGGCATATTCGATTTCGATCATTCAACCATATAATGTAGTTCAATTACTTGTGTCTATTTCGTAAAACAGTTATAAAAAACATCGCATGTATTCTCAGTCCCAAAAATATATATTGCAAAAGCATTTAAAAAGGGATTAATGAAACTCACGCATATAAATATTGTAAAACAGTTAATAAAGCATTTGCATGTATTCTCAGCCCAAAAACGTAAAGAGTAAAAGGGAGCAAATGAACTCACATACTGTATTTCGTAGTAAAAATACATATAACGTCATTGAACAAGTGCAAGGTTGGCCTCGGATTCACGAACCTAAATTAATTATATATAATTATGTGTTGGTCAATATTTGTCTAACAAATTAGGCCAAGTCATAGTGTACCACAATCCTAATGCTCGAGACTAATATGAAAAAGTCAACAAAAGTAAATTTGACTCAAAATAATTTCCAAAAATCTATACATGATTAATATATAGTTTAAATATCGTCGTTTTATATTTTTAAATATTTTTAAAAGATTTATTAGAGTAAATAATATAATTTATTTATTAATAAATAAAATTTTATATTAAATTTATATAATATAATATACTTTTATATATATTAAGTAATAAACTTTATAGGGTTCATTCAATATCATAAAGATAATATGATAGGTATTATTAAAGTAAGTTATTACACGTAGTAAAATATGTTTGTATCACATATTTATTTGATAAAATAATATCTATAATGATAGTAAGTAAAAGTTGTATTATTTTGTAATAATAATTATTATTATAAAAATATCAATATTTATAATTACTAAGATGACATTATGATAAAACGATAATTCTAATTATGATAACTTTAATATTTAAGATAATATTTAATATTATCTTTAAAATAATAATAATAATGATATTTTAAAGTAACAATGACATTTCTATTAAAATGATAATTTTTGTTAAAATGATAGTTTTAATACTAATGATATTTTTAATAATAATAGTAATGCTAAAAATAATAAGAACGATAATTTTATCTAAATCAATATCTTATAATATTTTAATTTCATCATGATACTCTTACTCATTATTTCCTAATCATTTCGTTTAATAGCTTTTAATCGTCTTTTATATCGTGTTCATAATAATGATAATAATAGCAATCAAAATAATTAGGTGTTACAAAATATTTGTTTTAATTACACTAATATTAATAATGATAGTTACTATAACATTATTAACGATAATACTAATAATTATCTTAATGATAATATAGTAATAATAATAATAATAATAATAATAATAATAATAACCATTTTTAAATAATGATATATATATTAATAATGATAATAATAATAATAATACTAATAATAATAATAATAATAATAATAATAATAATAATAATAATAATAATAATAATAATAATTGGATAATAATAATAATACTAATTATAACTTTAACGATAATAACGATAGTAATAATAAAAAAATAACAATTTTTAATGATAAATCCATTTTATTGATAAAGATAATAATAATGATAATAATAAGATAAAACTAGAACGACGATAAAAACGACGATAATAATAATCATTTTTAATAAAAATATAGAAAATTCAATTTATTATAACTTCTAATCCGTTCATCGAAACCATTCGATATCTAAAGGAAAAGTCCTTAATTTTTAGCTAGCTTTCCAAGGACATGCATATCTTATACCTTATCTCAACCGCAAGTGTAACTAATTCAAGATTCAACCTAACCTGTCTAAGGGCAATATCAAAAGTACAAGCATGCATAATCCTAAATACTCGAGCACTAGTCAGGGATACACTATTAGTATGTAAAAGTTAAATTATGAGTACTCACGTATCAATATTGAGATTCAATATTGCAGGAAATGTATGTAGACGCAACGGAAATGATAAACACTATATTGACCTCACGAGCATACCCATGAACCATACTCAATCACCTCCATAGCTATAACCCATAATTTCCTTAATCCTATCCTACTCGAAAAACAATTTCGAAATCACTCAGACATCACTCCGTCGTAATATTTTATGTATACTAATAATATCTTGAAATAATACGGAGTAAATATATATATGTAAATAGATTGAGAGAGTTTAGAGAAAAATATTTTCAAGTTTATATGAAATAATGAAACCTATTGAATTCTATTTATAATAGATTTTTGAATTATTAAAGTGAATTATTAAAGTATGAATTATTAAAGTGAATTATTAAAGTATGAATTATTAAAGTGAATTATTAAGGTATGAATTATTAAAGTGAATTATTAAAGTATGAATTATTAAAGTGAATTATTAAAGTTAAAGTAAAGTAAAGGTAAAGTTTAAGTATAGAAAAAGTATAAAACTATATACGTATAATACGCGTATAAATATATATAATATTAATTTAAATCGTTATATATATTTAATAAAATAAAATATAAATATCGTTATCTTTATCATACTAGTTAAGTAATGAGTTGTCAAAAGTGGTTCTAGATATTTATAAAAGTTATATACATTTTAATAATAAAGTTCTTTTTAAACTGAAAACGTTTTTGTACGTTTGAAACTAAATAGATCAATCGAGTCTTTATGAGATTCAATCTTCCACTATCCTTTGTCTAGTTCTCAATGATTGACAATTTGTTCTTATTTATAAATCACTTTACCATTTTCTGAATATTGTTAAAATGGAAAGATTTCTCAAATCAACGCGGGCCTTTCAACAGAGACTTGTAATCATAATTCAATATATCTGATAATTCAATCATTTGATCTTTTCTTCTAATTTCATTGATAAATATTTTGAAACAGATACAATCATATAAAGTATTTAATCTAATATTTTGTTTACGTTTCAAGTTATAATATATATACACATATACATATATAATCATATTCGTTTAATGGTTCGTGAATCGTTGGAACTTGGTCGAGGTTGAATGAATGTATGAACATAGTTTAAAATTCTTGAAATTTAACTTAACAAATATTGCTTATCGTGTCGGAAACATATAAAGATTAAAGTTTAAATTTGGTTGGAAATTTTCGGGTTGTCACACCTAGGTACCTCAACAACTTTAGAATGAAGAGTATGCAAACCCCTTTGGTATTTTAGATAATCTATCCAAAGTCTGTCAAATCTCAGGTTCGGGTGCAAATCTTCCAAGTGCATATCAGAAAATGTCATGACTGGATGAGGTATATCTTGTTTGTAGTAGTTATCCACCTCCTGTTGTTCCGCATTCTCAGCAGGAGCATTGCGAGCTTGGGATGAAGATTCACCCCTTTCAGTCTGCAAAACACATCAAACACAATTTTTGTGCATCCAAATATGCATTAGTGTCAGCAAAATCATCAATCAAAATAATTACAATGACATGATCAATTTATATCAAACTTAAGCTCATTTTCATATTTTCATCAAATCTACACTTTTTCAAATAAGCATATACGAAAATGTTCGCCAAGTTCATAAGCATTCAACTCAAATAACATATCAAAATAATCATTACTAGCAATTAAACAAGTTTCAAATGGCATTATCTCTCAAAAATCAAGTTCATGAATTTTAGACTTGAAAAAGTCCACTTTAATTCTCAAAATCATGTTTAGGCTCAAAGTTCGGATCATTTAACTCTCTAAACATGTTACACTACTTAATTTAGCAATAATTCATAACAAAAATCGGCCATAACCTGTTTATATCAAAAAGCCCCAAATTGCTCAAGAACACAAACCCTAGATTACTCAAAATTTGAAGTTTAAGGCTTCTAATCATGTTAAATAGCATCAATCTAGGTTATACAAGCATAATACATAAGCAATTTAAGCATAATTACACTAAAAAGCATCAAAATCGAATTGGGTATAAAATTGCTCAAGAACACTAATTTTCGGATTAAATGGTGTTTAGGTGTAGAAATTTATCGTTTTTCTTGAGTAATTCCTTGATAGCATCCTTCTCAACATGATTTTAGTAAAAGATTTGATGATTAATGGTGAAAAAATTCGATTTTTGTGTGATATTTTTGGGTTTTTTCGCAGTATGTTTTGTGGGTGTTGTGTGGACTGAGCTGTTCCAGCTCCTTTATTTTTTTTCTGTAATTCGGTCCCTCCGCGAGTCGTGGTGTTTGAACCTTCAAACTCCGCGAGTCGCGGATTTTGTATATATTTTTATTTTTTATTTTTTTACATCTTATACTAATTAAAACAATTAAGTAATTAATTTTAAAATTTTGTTTCCCTTGTTATTTAGGACGAGGTCGTTTCGGATCGATGTCCTAGTCCGTCCTTCGAAAAAATTTTAAAATTTGTCTTTTTGTAGCGATTGTTTTAAAAGCTAAGATTTTTGGGGTTTTTTTTTAATGTTTTTGGCATACTTTAATTCAATAAGATTAAAAATAATGATAATAAAAGTTCTCGTCCCTCCCTTGGGTAAAGCAATTTCAGTTCAAAGACCTAGTCTTCAACTTACGACGAATTTTAAAAATCATATTTTTAACTTAATGAGATAAAGTAAATTTTTGTTTTTAAATTCACACAATTTAAATATAAAATTCAAAATTAATATTAAAAATTCACACCAAACTTACAATTTAAAATACATAAAAATAAAATTCATATTTTAAAAATTAAAAATTCACACCAAACTTACAATTTAATATGCATAAAAATAAAATTCATATTTTAAAAATTAAAAATTCACACCAAACTTAATTTAAAAATTCATATTATAAATTCACACCAAACTTATATTAATTTTTCAAATATTTACAATTTTAAATATATTGTTTTTACAAAGTTTACAATATTAATTTAAGATTTATATATTAATTTTAAAAACATGGTAAAAATAAAATTAAAAATCTTTTTGGCTTTTTATCCCACTTTAATCAATCAAATATTATAAAAAATATGCGCCCCTCTTTTCGGTAAAGTAATTTCGGTTCCAAGACCTAATTTAACTCATGACGAATTTTTGAAATATTTTGGGTTGATTGATTAAAGATATTTATACCTTAAGAATAAACGTTAAATTTTGCAGTGATGTAATAAATTTTTGAATGATATCAATAATTTCGGTCGCCAAACCTAATTTTATTCAATACCAATTTAATACTTTATGGCGAACAAATTAGCGTTTATTATCAAAAGGTAAAAAAAAATAAAAAAAAATAAAAACTGTACAAACATACCTGTGAAATAGATTTCTTAGTTATATGATCTATCCCATTCATAAGATAGTCGGTTTAATTGGTTTTCCATGGCTACATAGGCGTAACCTCGAGCATTCAGTGTTTTTTCTTCTAAACATATGAACGGTTCGTCTCTGCATAAAGTAACAAATTCGGTGTTTGAATAGGTTTGATTATTTGAACATTTACCTCCATGTGACCATTTTCCGCATTTGTGACATCTTTCTAGGTGTCGTGCTCTTCTTTTCGCTGCAGATTTTGATTTTCCTTTACCAAATTGTAACTTATTATCTTCACATCTGGATTCTTTTCTAACTCCGTCCAATCTTTCTCTGATTACTGATACTATTTCACTTGGAAGTGTGTCATTATTACGTTTAGTGATCAAAGCGTGTAGCATTAGACCATGGTTTAGTTCACAGGCAGTCTTCATTTCCTAAAAAAATAAAAATTCAGAATGGGGGGAGAAGACTAGTTCTTTAGGGTCTGCTAGGGAAAGACCGTCCGGGTTCCATTTTCGAGAACTACACGAAAACAGACAATCTAACTCTAACAGAAATACATAAACCCCCTATACTTAGTTGAAATTGTGATTAACATTATTTTTAATTGAATCTTCAACAACTTGTATATCTTTGACTTTTACTTCAATCCATTTGTTGATTTCCTCCGTAACTTTCACAAATTCAACTAACATTGCCTTTTCTTTTGACGATAAATTGGATATTAATCGGTTATATAACTTAAAGTTTCCTTTAATCTTAGCATCGTGAATCCGTTTATAAAGTTTCTTCGTTGAACTGTTAAAAGTGAGTTCATCTAATTTCATATCATCAACGGCATTCTTTGTGATTGGATCATCATTAAGTGTTTCTTCATCTTCCCCACACTTATGCATTTTTATTGGTCTAACAGTTTTGGTTTGTGGAGATCTAAACTTTCGGTTCACAAAGGTGATCGATGTATCACGATCCCTAAGTGTCATTCTACCTTCTCTTACATCAATGAATGCCTCGGTGGTTGCTAAAAATGGGCGACCTAGAATTAGAGGAATATCAAGGTTTTCCTCCATATTAATCACTATGAAGTTTGCAACAAAGGTCAAACTTCCCACGTTAACAAGTAAATTATTTGCTATTCCAACCGGGTGTTTAATGGTTTGGTCAAATGATTGAACACCTATTTTGGTTGGTTTTAATTTACCCATGCCTAATCTTTTGTATAAGGAAAGAGACATAATATTTGCACTTGCTCCTAAATCTGCGAGTCCATTATATACAGCACCATCATTAAGTAAGCAAGAAATGATAAATTCACCCGGGTCTCCTGCTTTAGTAAGTCGAGTTGGTTTGTAAACCTTTTTCGGGTGTTCTTTCCTTGGTTCTTTAATTTCTATTTGAATTTCTTGTTCACATTTTTCTTCGTTTCTTGGAATGGGAGGTTTGTATAGGAATTCTTCTTCATCACTCAAATTTGAATCCTCCCTATATTCCAATTTTGATTTTTCATATGTTGTTGATAACATATTTATGTTTTCATTTTGAAGGTTTTCTTGGGTGGTGAAATTATGATTAACTTCATTGTCAACTTCCATCGGACCATGTATGTAATGTTTAACTCTGTGACCATTAACTTTAAATTCAATCCCATTTGAATTTATTAATTCTATCGTTCCGTATGGAAAAACTCTTTTGACTATGAATGGTCCAGACCATCTTGATTTCAATTTTCCAGGAAATAGCTTGAATCGTGAATTGAAAAGAAGAACTCTGTCTCCTTCTTTAAATTCTTTTGAACTTCTGATTCTTTTATCATTCCATTTCTTCGTTCTTTCTTTATAGATTAACGAATTTTCGTATGCTTCATGTCTTAATTCTTCTAATTCGTTTAGTTGACTTAATCGTAGACGTCCGGCTTCATGTAAATCAAGATTACATGTCTTCAAAGCCCAAAATGCTTTGTGTTCAATTTCTACTGGAAGATGACATGCTTTTCCATAAACAAGTCTAAAAGGTGTGGTTCCAATTGGAGTTTTGTAGGCTGTTCTAAAAGCCCAGAGTGCATCCTCCAATTTAATGGACCATTCCTTCGGATTTGATCCTACGGTTTTCTCTAGAATACGTTTTAAAGCTCAGTTGGTATTTTCAACTTGTCCACTTGTTTGTGGATGATATGAGGTGGAGATTTTATGAGTTACTCCATATCTTTTAAGAACTTTCTCAAGTTGATTATTACAAAAATGAGTACCCCGATCACTTATTAAAGCTTTCGGTGTTCCAAACCTTGCAAAAAGACGTTTTAAAAAGTTGACTACAACTCGTGCATCGTTAGTTGGGAGAGCTTGTGCTTCCGCCCATTTAGATACATAATCAATGGCTACGAGTATATATAGATTATTATGAGATTTTGGAAATGGACCCATAAAGTCAATACCCCAAATGTCAAATACTTCACATACTTGTATGACATTTTGTGGCATTTCATCACGTTGACTTATTTTTCCGACCCTTTGACAAGCATCACAGGATTTGCAAAGAAGGTGTAAGTCTTTGTAAATTGTAGGCCAATAGAATCCAGCATCATAAACTTTTCTTGCTGTTAGTTGAGGCCCATAATGCCCTCCTGTTGGTCCTGTGTGACAATGGTTTAATATTTTACTGGCTTCATCTCCGAATACACATCGGCGTATTATTCCATCGGGACAACTTTTAAACAGATGTGGATCTTCCCAGAAATAGTGTTTTATATCACTGAAGAATTTCTTTCGTTTTTGGTACGATAATCCTTTTTCAAGGAATCCACATACTAAATAGTTTGCATAGTCTGTAAACCATGGGATTTCATTATAATCTATCTTCAATAGATATTCATCAGGAAAGTTGTCTTGTATGGCCGATTCATTTAGAACTTCTAATTCAGGATTTTCAAGACGAGAAAGATGATCAGCGGCGAGATTTTCTGCTCCTTTTTTATCTCGGATTTCAATATCAAACTCTTGTAAGAGTAAGATCTAACGGATTAATCTTGGTTTAGCATCTTGTTTTGAAAATAGGTATCTAAGAGCAGAATGGTCGGTATAGACCACCGTTTTTGCTAGAACGAGATATGATCGAAATTTGTCAAAAGCAAAGACAATAACAAGGAGTTCTTTTTCAGTAGTTGTATAGTTCGTTTGTGCTCCTTGTAACATCTTACTAGCATAATATATAGGTTGAAATCGTTTTTCAATCCTTTGTCCTAAAACGGCTCCCATTGCAAAATCACTTGCATCGCACATTAGTTCAAATGGTAGATTCCAATTTGGTGTTATCATGATCGGCGCATTAGTGAGTTTCTCTTTAAGAATATTAAAAGATTTGATACACTCATCCGAAAAGATGAATGGAGCATCCTTTTCTAGGAGTTTATTCATAGGAGTGGCAATTTTAGAAAAATCTTTTAGAAAAATTATACACACACGGCATCCTGTTACAGTCCTAGTAGGAATAAGCTCATTTTTCTCATTTGTAATGACAGTCATGCCACCCTTCTTAGGCACGCATTGAACTATGCTTACCCATGGACTATTAGAGATTGGATAAATTAGACCTGCATCTAGCAATTTAATAATCTCTTTCTTAACTACATCTTGCATATTAGAATTTAGTCTTCGTTGGCGTTGCACATACGTTTTATGACCTTCTTCCATAAGGATTTTATGTGTGCAATACGAAGGACTTATTCCTTTAATATCATGAATCTTCCATGCAATGGCTGGTTTATGAGCTTTCAACACAGAAATGAGTTGTGATTTCTCATTTTCAGTAAGAGAAGACGATATTATTACAGGTAATTCAGATTCACCATGTAAATAAGCGTATTACAAATGGTTTGGAAGTGGCTTTAACTCTAATTTCGGAGGTTCTTCTATCGATGATTTGTATCGATATCTGTCTTCTTCTTTTAGCATTTGAATTTCTTCTGTTGTTGGTTCATATCCATTAGCTATAAGTGTAGCTAACATTTCAGCTTCATCAATTGGTTCATTACCTTCTCCGAAATAACATTCTCCTGTTTCTTGTAATTCTGGAAATTCTTCTAATAATTCTGCATGTGCATCTATAGTTTGAATATAATAACATGTATCATCTGCAGATTGTGGTTGTTTCATTGCTCTATCAACTGAAAAGGTAACACTCTCGTCCTCTATACTTAGGGTCAATTTCTTACCGAACACGTCTATCATTGCTTTAGCCGTATTTAAGAATGGTCTTCCTAATATGAGAGGAACTTGAGAATCTTCTTCCATGTCCAGAACAACAAAATCTACTGGAAATACTAAAGTACCAACTTTAACTAGCATGTTCTCCATTATCCCTCTAGGATATTTTATTGATCTATCGGCTAGTTGTATGCTTATTCTGGTTGGTTTCAATTCTTCAAGGTCTAGTTTAGCGTATAGTGAATACGGCATTAGATTTATACTAGCACCTAAGTCTGCTAATGCTTCTATTGAACTAAGACTACCCAGAAAACATGGAATTGTGAAACTTCCTGGATCAGATAATTTTTCTGGTATCTTATTCAACAGCACTGCTGAACAATTAGCATTCATGGTAACAGCCGAGAGTTCTTCCATTTTCTTTCTATTTGAGATTAGATCTTTCAAGAATTTAGCATATCTAGGCATTCCTGAAATCACATCAATGAAAGGAAGATTTACATTTATCTGTTTAAACATATCCAAGAATTTGGATTGCTCGGCTTCAAGTTTCTCTTTCTTCATTTTACTCGGGTAAGGAAGTGGTGGTTGGTATGGTTTAACATAAGGTTTAGCCTTAACTGTGTTATCTTCATTAACCTTTTCAACTACCGGTTCTTTTTCCTTATCTTGATCAGGTTGTGGTTCTTGTGGAGTAGGAATAGCTTCATCAGAAGTTACAAGTATTTCAGGTGGTTTAAGTGTTGTACCACTTCTTGTGGTAATGGCTTTAGCTGTTTCATTCAGGGGGTTAGCATTTGTATCACTAGGTAGACTTCCTGGTTTTCTTTCACCTATTAACCTTGCTAGGTTACTTACTTCTTGTTCCAGATTTTGAATAGAAGCTTGTGGATTTCTAAATGCTTGAGCATTTTGTTCATTAGTTTGTTTCTGAGATGTTGAAAAACTGCGTTTGAGTTTCAACTAGCTTCGTCATCATATCTTCTAAATTCGGCTTTTTATCATCGGTTTGTTGTGGTGGTTTGTTTTGAAAATTAGGTCTTTGCTGGTTGTAAGTATTATTGGATACTTGTTGATTGCTAGGACCTTGTTGGTTGTTGTATGGAATATTTCGGTTATAATTCTGGTTTTGATTGTAAATCGGTCTTGGCGGTTGATAATTATTCTGATAATTATTTCCAGGCCTTTGGTTTATGTATGAAATATTCTCTCTTTGTTCCATTGTTAATTCAATAATGAGACAATCTTTTGTCAAATGTGATCCTCCACACTGCTCACAACTAATTCGTATTGAGTGAATATCTTTAGTCATCTTTTCCATTCGTCTCTCGACAGCATCTATCTTTGCGGAAATGGAATCTAAGTCATGGCTAGAATCGGCTCTAGCTGCTTTAGATGATCTAACGATATCTTTTTCTTGGTGCCACTCATGTGAGTGGGAAGCAGTGTTATCAATAATTTTGTAAGCATCAGTTTCGGTTTTCTTCATAATAGAACCACCAGCTGCTATATCTATGTCTTTCCTTGTAGTGATGTCGCATCCTTGGTAGAATATTTGTACTATTTGACAGGTGTCTAAACCATGTTGCGGACATCCTCTTAACAACTTTCCAAATCTAGTCCACGCCTCATATAGAGTTTCATTCGGCTTCTGTGTGAATGTAACAATTTATCCTTGAAGTCTTACGGCTTTAGATGCAGGAAATAATTGTTTAAGAAAATTTTCAACTAATACGTCCCATGTATCAATCGCCCCTTCAGGTAACGATTCCAACCAATCTTTGGCTTCTCCCTTTAAAGTCCAGGGAAATAACATGAGATATATCTGTTCATCCTCCACTTCTCGGATTTTAAATAGTGTGCAGATCCTATTAAAGGTACGTAGATGTTCATTTGGATCTTCCTTCACTAAATTGGCATTGATTAGTCACCATGTGTAGAATTTGTCCTTTGATTTCATAAGCTGGCGCATTAATGTCCGGATGAGTAATTGCGTGACCTTGGCCAGTGCGTTTAGCTCTCATTCGGTCTTCTATACTTAATGGTTCTGTTACTTACATAATTGAATTTGTTGAATCCGAATCACTAGAGGATTCTGATTTAATGGTTCGTTCCTCAACAATCTCTGTTTGAATGATTGGTGGTTCCGGAGGAAAATTTAGTGGTTCAGGATCTATGAATCGTCCCTGAATATTCTCCGGATTCTCAATTGTGAGGTCGGGTTCAAAAAATGGATTATCGGAAATTTGAACTGGAGTACTTGGTCGACTGGATGACGATTCTAAAGAAAAATTAACGGCAGTAATATTTGCTAAATGTCTTGATCTAGTTACAGGTGGTGAACGTACAAAAGGTGGTGAACGTCTTGCTCGGTGCATTCACTGAATATCCTATTAGTTTTTAAAAGGAAATAAAAATTATAATAAGTTATCCAATCAATAGACTTTTCTGATTTTGCCCACGTTTCGAATAGCCAAAAGATGCAGCAGAGGGGCAAGATTCGTTTGGTCTCAATATAATTGAGGACTGTTTGGCTCCAATAACCCGGTCCACGTACAAATCCAACTATTACTACGAACCAGAAAATTTTGATGTCTATCAATTTAACCACTTAAAATAAATTTTCGTAATTTTAAGAAATTTAGATAAGAAGTAGAATAAAAATCTATGTCCTAAAAACTAGAATAGCGAGAAATAAGAAAGAAAAAGAGCGTGTCGAAAAAGGTCGAAAAAGAAAAATGGTTGAAAAATAAAAGGTGACGGAAAAATAAAAGAAACTTATAAAACTTAAAAACACTTGACTAACCTAACCTTATTACCACAACTAACTTAAAATTATAATCGCAAATTGAGATTACTAATTGGAATGATAATTGATACATAGGTAAAAGTCGTCTAAAAATATTAAAGCTTACAGGAAAAACTAAATCTCAAATGGAAATAACTTAAAAAGAAACTAAAACTTAAAAAGGCGTCGCAAAATTCTAAAGTACCTAAACCTTAGTGTAAAGAAAAAGCACTTAAGGAATACTACGGCAAAGCCTAAAAATCTAGAAGTAAAAATAACTATGGCAAAAACTAAGTTTAAAACTAAATATGAGCTAAAAATACAAATATTACGCTAAAACGATTAAAAAGGGACAAAATATAAAAATAATCTAAAAGTTGTAAAAAGTACAATTTTTATAAAAATATTATTTTTATATTATTTATTTTATAAAACTATTAATTTATATATATATAATAAAACTAATTAAAATTTAAAATACAATTTAATTTAAAAACTTAAACTAATTATATTAATAATTAAGTAATTAGGGTTTATTAATAATAATAATTATAAAATCCGTAATTAATGCGAAATTAGGGTTCTGTCACGTGTGTCAGAGTGTCTCCGCGAGTCGCGGTATTCCAAGCAGCAAACTCCGCGAGTCGCGAGGTTCCAATTTTCAACTCAGGTACAGTTTAAAATTTGACGCGTTTTTTTTTTTTTTAATCTAAAATATTTATATAATAAAAACTTATATTTAAAAACTAAAACAAAAATAGAACTACTTTATAATTTTAAAAATATCTTAAAAATAGATTTATATATATATTAATTAATTTTTTTTTAAATAAAAATTTTTAAATAAAACTTATATTTTTATAAAATAAAAATAAAGAAACTTTATAAAACTTAAATATTTGACAAAATCTTAAAAAAATATATAAATTTTTGTTTTCTTTTTATATTTTCGAATAATAAAAAAAACGTATTTTTACAAAATTGAATTTTAATAAAAGTAAACTAAAAATAAAAATCTTTTTTTTTCTAAATATTTAGCGTTGCGCTTTCGGCGTTTAAGAGTTCCCCGGCAGCGGTGCCAAAAATACTTGATAGTTAAAGCTAAGGGGTATAAAATACTATTAATTTTTAGCAGGAAATACTATTAAATACGATACAATTTTACACAAGATATTTATTTATTTAGAGAATGGATATACTTAAACCTTGCTACAACACTTATAGGCAGTGTACCTAATCGTACAGTAGTGTAGTTTTTAGTAAGTCCGGTTCGTTCCACAGGGAAAATCTTTAAACAAAGCTTAACGCTATATTAGTTTACTTTTAAAAATACAAATATATATATATAAGTAATATTATTGTTATAAAGGGGGTTTTTACCGTTTAATGACCGGTTTGTCGATTTTAAAACTTTAGTCGCAGTTAAAACCAAATATAAAATAATAAATAAATACAAGACTTAATTTAAAGCGTAAAGTAAATAACGATAATGAAATTGCGAATAATAAAAGTGCGATAAAATAAACTTGCGATAAAAAAGTACGATAATTAAAAGTGCAATTAAATACAATAACAATAAAAATGCGATA
This sequence comes from Rutidosis leptorrhynchoides, assembly GCF_046630445.1. NCBI lineage: Eukaryota > Viridiplantae > Streptophyta > Magnoliopsida > Asterales > Asteraceae > Rutidosis > Rutidosis leptorrhynchoides. The sequence goes on along the minus strand of NC_092340.1, from coordinate 278,285,101 downwards.
ATTAGAAGTGCAATTAAATATAAAATAAAGGAAATTAAATATGAAATAAAATAATTATGCTTATTTAAACTTCCGTAATCATGATGTTTGACGTGTTGATTTTAGTTTTATGCCCATGGGTTAATTGTCCTTTGTCCTGGATTATTTAATATGTCCATACGGATTTGTCCATAATAGTCCATCAGTCATAAATATAAAGAGCGAAAGCCTTCGTCAAATTATTCTTATTCCCGAAGTCAAATATTCCAACTAATTGGGGATTCGAATTGTAACAAGGTTTTAATACTTTGTTTAATGAATACACCAGGTTATCGACTGCGTGTAAACCAAGGTTTTACTACTTTGTTAACAATTACACCAATTACCCTTGAATGTAATTCACCTCTGTTTCAACAAGTCTATTAACTATTAATCCAGTTCCGTATCCGGTAAAATGAATAATTATTGGTATTTATAGATATCCCGCCTACCGTACCCAGTCAAGCGTATGTGGTTATATATAAATACGTCGAATTATAAGTTTGTATATTAAATTAACAAGGTATTGTTTAGTTAATATAAAACCCATTAATAACCCATAGTCTAATTTCCACAAGTGTCGTTCTTTTATCCAAACCCCAATTATGGTACAAAGCCCAATTACCCAATTTTAGTAATTAGCCCAACATCATGATTACTTCGGATTTAAATAAGCATAATAATAACTTAGCTACGAGACATTAAATTAAAAAGGTTGAACATAACTTACAATGATTAAAAATAGCGTAGCGTTACACGGACAGAATTTCGACTTACACCCTTACAACTTTCGCTAACATACCCTTATTATTAGGATTAAAATTAAAATTAAAATTAAAATATAAATTATAAATATAAATATTACGTATATAGATAGAGAGATTGATATTTTTTAGATGAAAAATTGATCAGAATTCGTTGGGCTTTATAGGGAGTTTCAGTTTTTGGGGCTCCGCGACTCGCGGCCCTTTTCTTCTTCAAACTCCGCGAGTCGCGGAGATCGTTTTCACAGCTCACCCACATTTGGCTCTTTGTTTGCCGACGATTTATTTTATAAATATAATATATATATAATTAATATAATTAATTATATATTATATTATATTTATATACATAGTTAACTTGTAATTTTTAGTCCGTTGCGTCGAGCGTTGAGAGTTGACTCTGGTCCCGGTTCCGGATTTTCGAACGTCCTTGCGTACAATTTAATATCTTGTACTTTGCGTTTTGAATCTTGTACTCTTGTAATTTCGAGACGTTTCTTATCAATAATTGGAACCTCTTTGATTGTATTTTGTACTTTTGAGCTTTTTGGTCGTTTGCGTCTTCACTTCGTCGAATCTGTCTTTTGTCTTCACCTTTTATTATTTAAACGAATATCACTTGTAAATAGAACAATTGCAACTAAAAGCTTGTCTTTCTTGAGGAATAATGCTATGAAATATATGTTCGTTTTTAGGATTATCAATTCGCTGAAAGGTAAAGAAAAGGAAGTAAATTTTGTGGATAATATTGATCCAACAGTCACTGAGCAACCATCTGATTTATATGAAGATTTCTTGAATTAAATTAATATGTTTCTTTTATAAATAAAACGATTTAACCTTTGTCATCATGTTTTCTCAAATGTTTCAGTTCTATATGTTTTATCAAATGTTCCAGTTCTATGTTTGATGTTTCAATTTTATGTATGTCAAATGTTTCAGTTTTATCTATTTGTGTGTAATAAACATTTTGTGTAACATTTATATACTTACTGTTTGTTTCTTTTATATGAAGTTTAATATGAATTCTGCTGGAACACAACATCAATCAAGTAGTGGAGATCTCTGTATAGCAGATAGTGGTACTACACACACTATACTTAAATCTGAAAAATATTTCATTGATTTGAAACCAACGGAAGGAACTATACATACAATATCAGGTGCTGCTAACTTGATAGAAGGGATAGGAAAGGCAAAATTCATATTACCAAACGGTACAATATTTTTAATTAATAATGCCTTATTCTCTCCTAAGTCAAGCAGAAATTTATTGAGTTTTTCTGACATATACCTTAATGGATATGATTATCAGTCAGTAACGGCAGAAAATGAGAAATATTTAAGTATCACTAACAAGAATCACGTGATTGAAAAACTGCCAAGACTTAATTCTGGATTACATTATACACATATAAATGTACCAGAAGCACATATGGTGATTAAAGAAAAGTATATTGATCCTGGTGTATTTAATTTATGGCATAACAGATTGGGCCATCCAGGATCAACAATGATGAAAAGAATTATTGAATGTACACATAGACATCCACTGAAGGATAGAAAAATCCTTCATGATACAATGGTTCCATGTATATCTTGCTCTCTTGGAAAATTGATAACTAAACCCTCACCACTTAAGGTTGAGAAAGAATCACCAATGTTTCTTGAAAGAATTCAAGGTGATATTTGTGGACCAATTCATCCACCATGTGGACCATTTAGATATTTCATGGTCCTAATAGACGCATCTAGCACATGGTCTCATGTTTGTCTGTTATCAAGCCGTAATGTGGCATTTGCAAAATTTCTTGCCGAAATTATTAAATTGAGAGCACATTTTCCTGATTACATCATTAAAAAGGTGAGACTTGATAATGCTGGTGAGTTTACATCTCAAGCATTTAATGAATATTGCATGTCTATAGGAATTGTTGTTAAACATTCTGTTGCTCATGTGCATACACAAAATGGTTTAGCCGAGTCACTGATTAAACGTTTACAGTTAATCGCTAGACCATTGATAATGAGAACAAAACTCCCTGTATCTATATGGGGTCATGCAATTTTACATGCTGCTGCATTGATTCGCATCAGACCAAGTGCAAGTCATAAATATTCCCCCCTACAACTTGCTTTTGGTCAAGAGCCAAATATTTCCCACCTTAGAACATTTGGTTGTGCAGTATATGTTCCAATTGCGCCACCACAACGTACAAAAATGGGTCCTTAAAGGAGGTTGGGAATATATGTTGGATATGAAACATCTTCAATCATAAGGTATATTGAACCTATGACAGGTGATGTTTTTACAGCACGTTTTGCTGATTGTCATTTTAATGAAACATTGTTTCCTAGATTAGGGGGAAAAATAAAAAATAAAGAAAATGATGTTTCATGGTGTGAACCTCAATTAAAGTATCTTGATCCTCGCACAAAAAAATGCGAGATAGAAGTTCAAAAGATAATGCATATACAAGAACTTGCAAATCAATTGCCTGATGCATTCACAGATACAAAAAGGGTGACTAAATCATATATACCAGCAGTTAATACTCCAGCTCAAGTTGAGATTCCAAATCGGAAAACTGATAATGTAGTCACTCAAGAATCTATGCCACGTCTGAAACGTGGGAGACCAGTTGGTTCCAAAGATAAAAATCCTCGAAAAAGAAAATCAGCTGATAATAAGGTAAAAGAAAGTGTTCAAGAAGAACCACAAATCAGTACTCCTACTGCAGAGGAGATTGATGATGTCAATACAGAAATTGCAATCAATTATGCACATTCAAAAATATTATGGAACCGAAATGAAATGAAAAATCTTGATGAGAAATTTTCATTTAATGTTGCATATGACATCATGAATAATGATGATGATCCAGAACCAACATCTATGGTTGAATGTAAAAATAGACATGATTGGGCTCAATGAAAAGAAGCAATACGAGCTGAATTAGAATCACTCAATAAAAGAAAAGTTTTCGGATCCATCATTCTCACTCCTAAAGATGTGAAACCTGTAGGACACAGATGGATTTTTGTCCGAAAAAGAAATGAGAAAAATGAAGTTACAAGGTATAAAGCTAGACTTGTAGCTCAAGGTTTTTCTCAAAGACCGGGAATTGATTATGAAGAAACTTATTCCCCTGTTATGGATGCAATTACTTTTAGATACTTAATCAGCCTGGCAGTTTCTAAAAATTTAGAAATGCATCTCATGGATGTTGTGACTGCTTATCTATATGGATCACTTGATAGTGATATATATATGAAGATACCTGAAGGATTTAAGGTACCAGAAGCATCAAATGCAAAACCCAAAGAAATGTATTCGATTAAATTACAAAGATCTTTATATGGGTTAAAACAATCGGGACGTATGTGGTATAACCGATTAAGTGATTACTTGATAAGCAAAGGGTATACAAATAACCTTACTTGTCCTTGTGTTTTCATTAAGAAAACAACATCCGGATATGTGATCATAGCTGTTTATATTGATGATCTTAACATCATAGGTACAAATAAAGAGATCCATGAAGCCATTCAACTTCTAAAGAAAGAATTTGAAATGAAAGATCTCAGAAAAACCAAGTATTGTCTTGGTTTACAAATTGAGCATATGCCTAATGGTTTACTTGTACATCAAACAACATATACTGAAAAGATTCTGAAACGTTTCAATATGGACAAGGCAAAACCATTAAGTACTCCTATGGTTGTTAGATCACTCAATGTTGAAACTGATCCATTTCGTCCATGTGAAGATCATGAAGATATTCTTGGACCAGAAGTACCATATCTTAGTGCAATTGGAGCTCTTATGTATCTTACAAATTGTACAAGACCTGACATTTCTTTTGCAGTTAATTTGTTGGCAAGGTTCAGCTCTGCTCCTACCAAAAGACACTGGAATGGGATCAAACACATATTTTGATACCTTCGAGGAACTACTGATTTAGGATTATTTTATTCTAACGAATTAAAACAAGATTTGGTTGGTTATGCTGATGCAGGTTATTTATCTGATCCACATAAAGCTAAATCTCAAACTGGATATGTATTCCTAAATGGAGGTACTGCAATATCATGGCGTTCTCAAAAATAAACACTTGTTGCTACATCATCAAATCATGCCGAAGTGATTGCATTACATGAAGCTACTCGGGAATGTTTTTGGTTGAGATCAATGACACAAATCATTACTGATTCTTGTGGACTAGAATGCGATAAAAGTCCAACAATTATCTATGAAGATAATGCAGCTTGCATAGCACAGATGAAAGAAGGGTATATCAAAAGTGATCGAACCAAACACATACCTCCTAGATTCTTCTCATATACTCAAAATCTCATTAAGGACAACGAGATTGAAATGAGATATGTGCAATCCAGCAAAAACTCTGCTGATCTTTTTACGAAAGCACTTCCAACTGCTATTTTCAGAACACACGTTCATAACATTGGTATGAGACATGTTCAAAAGATGTAACAACTGAAGCGATGTCTACTTGAGGGGGAGTCAACTCCATGCTGCACTCTTTTTCCCTTAGCTAAAATTTTTTTTCCCCACTGGGTTTTCTTTAGCAAGGTTTTTAACGAGGCAGTAACTTACAGTTGATCTTCAACAAACAAAATTGCTATCCAAGGGGGAGTGATATAATATATAAATATATATATAAATGGATAGTCAATTATTGATACACAAAAGTAATATTATTGTATTACCTAAACTTGTGATATTTTTGCTATAAATAGCCATGAATGCAAGCATTAAACTTGCACCATTTTCTCACACTTACAAAGTGTTTCTTTCTTTCTCTCCATTATCATCTTTGTTCTTACACTTCATTATTAGCATTCTTAATCAAGAATCAAACCACTAAAGGTAGTTATAAGCCTACTGAATTATAACAAAAATTATTCAAAGTTGATTTTATAAGCTATAAAATGCAGCCTTTTGGCTACATAAATATGCAGCGATGATTTTCCCATATTATATTTGAACTAACGAGTATTATTAATTAGTAATAAAAAAATTATAGATTTAATTAAATTAACTTTAACTTTGTGTCACAGAACCCTTAATCATAATTTAATGAGAAATGTTTTGGGCACAAAATTATGAACGGACACCCTTAATCTTATTTTTTCACTTTGGTACGTATATGCTAATTCCCTTCCTTTTTGTTATTTAATCATGTAATGTATGATTCTTGTTTAGTTGTTTCGTTCTTTTAAACCTGTCTTTCTCATCATTTTTTGCCAAACTAATTGAGTCTTAATTCTGTATATGCAATTATTATGTTATATAAGGAGTATCTACTAAATATACTAATTGTTGTTTACTAATTACTGTTTTGGTGTAATAGAACTTATGTACTTATGTAAATTCACAGGTGGTGTTATTTTAATTGAAAACTTACGGATACTGGTAAACGGATGAGGTTTTAAGGTTACTTGGAGATGATGAGTATTTAGACTCAAATGTATGCGCCCTAAGAGCACTAGGAGTCGTGACAGCGAAAACAGTGTCAAATCTCAATGTCTTCCAATTTAACACTGATAATAAAAATGGAGAAATCGTCCGGTGTCTAATTTTCAGTGTCTTTCACTTTTTATAGTATTTAATATTTTTTTAATAACAAAAAAATTAATAAAATAAACCATCCTTCCTTTTCTTCACCAACGACCAGCTAACGCCGAAACCAAATGTTGAAATTTAACATTGGTTTAACACTGAGGGGGAGTCGAAGACACTGAGAAACTCATGTCAGATTGCTTTAACGTCGAAAATTCTGAGCGACTCCGTGTGCTCTAATCGGGTTACATTAATTAAAGGGAGGTGAATAAGCTACAATCAGGAACATGTGTCATAAACCAAATATAGCTTTTATTCTGGAATTTGTAGTTTGTGATTTCATGTTTTCAGAAGATATTAATTGATTCATACGAGTTAGATAGGACTTTAAAGACCATTAGTTGTATATTGATTGCTGATTTCGAAATTAATCATGTTACTGCTATTAGATTGATCTAGTGGTAATTGCAGGTTACCATGGCTAGTGCAGAATCAAAGACCGATACAGATGTTGCTCCTACGGATGCATCTAAGGCAACTGTCAATGTTCAAGACTTAACAAACATTTTATTCTAGTAATAATGTTATAACTCTCACCAAAAAAAAAAAAAAAAAAAAAAAAAAAAAAAAAAAAAAACCTAATTTCTTTTTGTTACAGCTCATTTCTTTTTCATCTTCCCACTCATCAAAAACCCTAATTTCTCACGCTGCCTTCCTCTGATCAGATCTGTTTCTCGTTTTGTAGCCCTCGTTTTCTTTCTTCCTTCATCCACCGGCAACTAGCCGGTGGCTTGGACCTTCTGATTGGACATGGGTAAGAATTCGAGAGGCAACAACAAGAAGAATAAAGGCTCGCAATCGATTGCAAAGGTATTGCGCAGCCGAACTATTGGAGGTGAAGACAAGATCGATGTTAGCGATGACGCATCATCTAAGAGTGAAACTGAGAAGAAGACTGATGATCGTAAGATGGATGTTCCTGATATGTCAGCATCGAAGCAAACTGAATCGATGACTAGTGATGAGGCAGGTAATCGTTCCACTCCATCTGCTACTTCTGTTTCTCCAACTGGTACTTGTGTTAATGTAACAATAGATGAGGGTGTGGGACCACATATCAAGAATCAAGCTGTTGTTATGGGCAAGGACCAAATAAGTGTTAAAACAGGTTCAGATTCTTCAGACTCTTCTGATGAAGAGGCCGAACTCAAGATCAAGGATCGTGTAGAGAGAGTTGGGGATATTGATTCTCCAAAGAACAAAGTTGTGGATCTTGATCCTCTTGAACAAGAAAAATAGCCGGTTCTTAATGGTTCGATGGAGGATACGTATGGGAGTGAAAAAGTTCCTACACCTTATGTTTCGTATTCTCAGGCGGCTGGGGGACCAAGTAAAAAAAAGACAGTGGACTTTAGGTTCATTGAGCCTTCTGCTAGTTTGGATGATGGTATAGATGTAGAGTTGCCGCTGGCATCTATTCTTGAAGTGAATGAACGGTACAACCATACTCTTTATGGATACTTTTTAGGCCAACGAGTAGCATATCCGGTTGTTAAAAACTATGTTACAAACGTATGGAAGAAGTTCGGTTTGGAAAAAATAATGATGAACTCTAAGGGTTTCTTCTTCTTTAAGTTTGCTTCGAAAATAGGATTGCAAGGAGTGCTAGAATCGGGCCCATGGATTATACGTTCAACTCCTATAATTCTTAACTCATGGTCTCCTGATGTTTCATTAACAAAGGAGGATTTAACTCGTGTCCCGGTTTGGGTGAAGATACATGATGTCCCTATTGCAGGATTTACTGAGATAGGATTGAGCGTCATAGCATCAAATATTGGTTATCCTTTGAAGTTAGATTCATACACGAGTACAATGTGTTTAGAGTAGTGGGGGAGGCCTAATTTTGCCCGAGCATTGATTGATGTTTCGTCGGATAGGGAGTTAAAAGAGAACATCAAAATGGCGATTCCTAGTATCGATGGGAAGAGAAAATCCGTATGTACTTTAAAGGTTGAATATGAATGGAAGCCCCCTCGATGTGCGTCTTGTGCTATATTTGGGCACACGGAGTCTCAATGTCCAAAAAATGTTACTATAACCATAGAAATTCAGTCTAAGGATCAAGATTGTTATGTACCAGTTGGCATAAAAGAATCTAATGGGGTAAGCAAGGTTAATAACAAGCAAAAGGCGGAATTTGGTGTGGGAAAGCCAAAGCAAAAATTGGTTTATAGGCGCAAGAAGAGTGTGGCCCAAAGTAACACTAATAATAATAATAATAATAATAATAATAATAATAATAATAATAATAATAATAATAATAATAATAATAATAATAATAATAATAATAATAATAATAATAATAATGGATTGCTGAAAGTTGACCCAATGGAGAAAAGAGATTCGGAAGTTGGGACAAGGAAAACTGTAGGCAAGGAAACGACTACATTTGGAATGAAAAAAGGCTGGTTGTAGTTGTTTGTTCTTGTTTAGTTGGGTAGGTAAATGTCATTGTGTTTGCTAGTCCTTGCGTAGGTAGGTCTAGCTTGTGTTTGTGGTTGTTTGTGAGGCCGTAAGGCGCGCTTACGGTCATTGTTCTTATTTGTATTTTTATTATTTTTTATAAAAATATTTTCCGGGTGAAACCCTTTACCCAAAAAAAATGTTCAAGACTTAATGACTGAACTTAAATTTTGATTTGGGTTGATTTGGCTTTGAATAGTGTTGGTGCATGAATCCCCAGCCATTGTTTATCTTTATGTTTAACACATTTCGGTTATGTAATAATGTTTACTCGAGACTATTGATTACATTTGTGTTTGTGCGTACTTAACTTGTTAAATGATCAATAAGTTAAACTGCTCAGACAGTTGACCGAGTGTGTATACACACTCGACTGACTGTCCTACTCAGTAGACCGACTGAGGGACACACTCGACCAAGTGTGTCTGGTAGGCAGTATATATACGGGTTTAGCCTAATTGTTTGAGGTTACTCGTCCTATGTGATGACCCGGGAATTTCTGACCAAATTTAAACTTGAATCTTATTTGATTTCGACACGATAAGCAAAGTCTGTAATATTGAGTCTCGAAAAACTTTGGAACTATTCCATTATACCATTTGACCTATTGACTATTCCCGATGATTCACGAACAATTGTGTGTAATTAATTATGTAAATAAAAAAAATAAAAAAATAAAAATATAAGGGTATATATTAATTTGGATGAATATTATACCATTCAATCTTTTGAGTTAAATGAGTAGAGTAATATACAAAATAAATAAGATGTTGTTAATATATATATATATATATATATATATATATATATATATATATATATATATATATATATATATATATATATATATATATATATATATATATGAATCCTATACACAATTAATATTATATGTATGTTCTAATAACATAATATATATAAATATTAAGTATTCAATTTTGTTATATTAAAATATAAGTATTACATAATTAATAATATGTAATATTATTATAGTAATTTAATTACAAGTTAGAATATAGTTATTATATTACTTTCACTAATAATATTGATATCAGTATTATTAATATTATTAATAATATATGTGGGATTTGATAAGCATAAATTGTTATGTCAATATTATTAGTGTTACTCTTATTATTATTATTAATATTAATATTAATATTACTATTTGAAATTTTAATATTATTATAATATATAATATATAGATATAAAAATGTAACTTAATATTACTAGTGTTATTATCAAGTATTATCATTAAGAATCATTATTATTATTATTATAAAAATAATACAATTCAATAGTATATAACATATAAATATGAAATTTGATCAATTGTTACATTTTTATTTTTAATAATATTATGATCTTTATTACTAATATAACCAGTATTATCATTACCAATAATAATGTTATTAGTATCATTTACATTATTATTATTATTATTATTATTATTGTTACTTATTAATATTTTTATTACTATTATTATTAGTATTTTTGATAATATTAATAATATTATTATTAGTTAATATAGTAAGTTATTAATTATTATACCCTAAATAATATGTAAGCAGATAGATAAAACGCGTGATTTTCTAATCCCAATCCCTGTCATCTTTATTTCCTTCTGTTATTCTCGTGACCTGCTGTCGAGTCAGATCCCTTTTATATCAATTAATAACATCAAAATTATGGAAACATTAGTCGTACAATTTATCAAACATACACTGCTTCTTCTTCGTTTCTATTTTTTTAAGTTAAACAGTTTTTTTTATAAAAAGCTCGATAGACTGTATATACAACTTTTTGGTGAAAACTTGAATTCGAAACATTTTTAAAAATGTAATAACGCAGACTTGTTTGAAATCTTTCACTCAAAATATCTGCAAAAGCTCAATGTCAAATTCTTCCTATTGATTCCTAATTTTGAAGTCAAAGGTTTTTGAAATAAAAGTCAACAATCTTGTTCATCACGAAATTCGTAAGTGTTTTGATGTTATAGGTTCAATTGATGATTCATATTGTTTCTAACAATGATTTAGAATTTATTTTATTTAGAAATCTTTGTCTAAAACGCTATCAATTGCAAAATCAAATTTTTTTTATAAAGCGGCGAACAGCAGCTGCTTGTATTTTTTTTTTTTTTTATCCAATTTATTTCATGTAATCAGTTATGTGTTAGATATGAAATCCTAAGATCAATTTGGTAACGATTATTAAGTTTGAACGGATTTGGGATCGTTTGATTATTCTTTGAAGAAGATGAAGTTATTTAGTAATACGGGTTATAATATATTCGAGGGATTTAAAAATCAGAAAACGGGCATCAGCCCACACGGTTCAAGGTGTGTTTGGGTGTACGAGAGGTCTTGGGTTCGAGCCCGGTGGATGGCATTTTTTTTTTTGTATTTCGACTAGTTTAAGGTAGTCTCCATTTTTCTTTAAAACTTATCATTATTATTATTATTATTATTATTATTATTATTATTATTAATGTTATTATTATTATTATTATTATTATTATTATTATTATTGTTATTGTTATTATTACCACACATATAATTAATTATTATTATTACTTCCATAATTATAAGTATTATAATTACTACTATCGTTAGTATTAGTATGTGAATATTATTTATATAATTATTGTTAATTTTATCATTTTATGTATCGTTACTAATATGATGATTAATATTTTTGATGTTATTGTTAAGTATTATAACTATTATTATTAATAATAACATATTTATATTTATAGGTATTAAGAATGATATTAACATTAGTATATTTATAAGTATTACTGAGATTATTATAAACTGTATCCTTTATATATTAATATTAACACTTTTATAACTTTTATGAAAATAATAAAACCTGTTAGTATTTTTGTTAATACTAGTATTAGTATCATTCTAAAATTATAAGTATTATTAGTATTGACGAAAGTATTATTACTAATGTTATCACTTTCGTTAACATGAATATCAATAACAAGTACTTTATTATTGAAAATTAATATAATTATTACTAAAAGTATCGTTACTTTAAATCTATATGTTATTAAAAACTATTATTAATATAAGCATAGATATTATTAGTCCTATAAAAAATTATTATTATTATCAGTATAATTATTCTAGTGTTATTATAACTAGTCTTTTGTAAACAAAAAAAGTAATTACATAAAAGTATATTTAATATACACAACTTAACTATAATAATATTTTTATATATAAAATGAATACATTTAATTAAATAATGAAATATATATAAGTTGTTAATATAAAAATTATATCACTAATAATAATATAGATATTTATTCGATTATGATTATATATATTAATGAATACACAAATGATATAGGTTCGTGAATCCGAGGCCAACCCTGCATTGTTCAGTTGTTCAATATAGTCATATGTATTTTTACTACAAAATACATTAGGTGAGTTTCATTTGCCTTTTTTACCCTTTATATTTTTGGGCTAAGAATACATGCACTGTTTTAATAACTGTTTAACAATATTTATATGCGTGAGTTTCATTAATCCCTTTTTAAATGCTTTTGCAATATATATTTTTGAGACTGAGAATACATGCGATGTTTTTATAACTGTTTTATTTAATAGACACAAGTAATCGAAATTACACTCTATGGTTGAATTATCGAAATCGAATATGCCCCTTTTATTAAGTCTGGTAATCTAAGAATTAGGGAACAGACACCCTAATTGACGCGAACTCTAAAGATAGATCTATTGGGCCCAACAAGCCCCATCCAAAGTACCGGATGCTTTAGTACTTCGAAATTTATATCATGTCCGAAGGAGGATCCCGGAATGATGGGGATATTCTTATATGCATATTGTGAATGTCGGTTACCAGGTGTTCAATCCATATGAATGATATTTTTTGTCTCTATGCATGGGACGTATGTTTATGAGAAATGGAAATATAAAATCTTGTGGTCTATTAAAATGATGGAAATGATTATTTATGTTAAACTAATGAACTCACCAACCTTTTGGTTGACACTTTAAAGCATGTTTATTCTCAGGTATGAAAGATAGCTTCCGCTGTGCAATTGCTCATTTTAAAGATATTATTTGGAGTCATTCATGACATATTTCAAAAGACGTTGCATTCGAATCGTTGAATTCATCAAGATTATTATTAAGTCAATTATAGTTAGATATATTATGAAATGGTATGCATGCAGTCAACTTTCGATGTAATGAAAGATTGTCTTTTAAAAAAACGAATGCAATGTTTGTAAAATGTATCATATAGAGGTCAAGTACCTCGCGATGTAATCAACTGTTGTGAATCGTTTATAATCGATATGGACTTTGTCCGGATGGATTAGGACGGGTCTCTACATCCTATTTACCCTAAGTCGTAGATTTTCATCTCCAGAGAACCCTAACACCATATACCACCGAAATATATCGTCTAGGTGTCGATCTAATCTAGTTTTGGCTCTAGGTTTGATCTATTCGATCCCAAAACGACCCATATCTCGGTTTAACCTTATTCTAGTGTATTCCACCTCTAGGATAGATTGCAAGCGACCTAAGATCCTAAGAATAAACGTCTACAAAGTGGTATCAGAGCTGGAGTCTCTGGTTTTTGCTTGATCAAATCGTTTTTGGGTCAAAATTGGTGTTTTTGGTGTTTTTGGGTTTTTAGTCAATTAATCTGTTTTTTTTACGTTATTGTTGGTGTCTTTATTGTCAAAAGGTGTTTCTGGAGTCATCACTATTGTTGTCTACGTGTTGGTTTTGTGTTTTTCATCCATAATCGATTGCAAAATTAATTTTTGTCTAGAAAACCCTAATAGTTGACCTGCTCCTGTCAAGAACACACTCGACCGTGTGTGTCCTGACAACTGACTGAGTGAGTCCTTAGATCGACTGTGTGAGTAGTTCAACTGACCGTGTGAGTTTTACCAAAGCCGTGTTAGTTTCCTAACGTCAGTCGGCCGTGTGAGTTAGTCACTCGACCGTGTGAGATAGTGAACCGACCGTGGGAGATAGACAATCGGCCGTGTGATTTAGTAATACCCAAGGCTCAGCTTGTAACGAAGTGCTGCCAAAATTTAGTCAGTCAATCTACCGTGTGAGTCATACACCCGACCGTGTGTCTCATTCAATCGACCGTGTGTCAAGGACAATCGACCGTGTGACTTTAAACAGCTCTTAATTAACCTTAAATTTAATACTCATTCAGTTAAAATGTCTGATACAAACGAACAAATGATGAATGAATACAGTGCGTTAGTAATTGCACATGGTCTAAAAAACTATTACTTAATGAAAGTGAATCTGGTTCATCAAATAAAGTACCTAGACTTGACAATCTTAAGAACTTCTTGGACTAGAAAGTTAGGTTTGTTATTTATGTAACACCCGTTTTTCAGTTACACGTTATTTCGAGCGTCATTCGAAATACGAGACTTGTAAGTGTATATTTGGATCCCAAATAAAGTTGGAGTTGATGTTCTAAAACCTTACCATTGGATAGTAAATCTCATTACGTTTCCAACGATATTTGGTTCATCGAAAACGGAGCTACGGTCAAAAAGTTATGGCCAAAACAAGTTTCTGAAATCTGACCTGCAGTGTGGAGCGGCGCGCGACCTTTTGGCGCGGCGCGCCGAATGGGTCTGATGCATTTTTTTCAGCATTTTAAGTGTCTAAATGAAGGGTATTATGATCCTTTCACTTGTGGACGGATTTGTGGCTTTTAGATCAGTTTTAGATCCACTTTTGGATCATTTTGACATCCATTCAAACACTCCCAATCTTAGAGAGTAAGAGATGAGTTTCTAGAGAGAGGAAGCTTGAGTTAATGATGAAGATGGTGATTTTTGCCCAAATTGGAAGCGGGTTTTGGTTCTCCTTGGTGTTTCTAGCTACTAGAGCTCGTTTTGATGCTTGAGGTAAACCCTAATCCGAATTGTAGTGTTTGATTTCTTGTTTGAGTTAGGGTTTGTGTTAGTTAGAGTTATAAACCCATTTTATTGTGAAATTTGGGGGTTTTGGGTAAGATTCATGTAAGTAAGCCTAAATGGGTGACTTAGGGTTTCGATTGATTAAATTGTAAGTTTGGACCTTGCGTGTGTTGGTTAAACCTTAGAACACTTGTGTTGACTTGGTTTTTGGGTGTAAACCCTAATTTAGGCCAAAATGGGTCGAATGGGTATTTTGGGACAAGTAAGCTTGATTCGGTGTTAAATTAAGTTTCAAGTCAAGTTTTGGTAAGTCAAGTAGGTAAATACTTGATTTAAGTGTTAGTGGTTGTCTTGGAAATATAATCACTAGTCGTTAGTGATTTTGGGGCGTTTTATGACTTTGGTCAAAATGGGTAATTTGAATTGGGTCAAAATTAAGGATGACACTAATTTGGATTAATTGGATGTTAAACACTTTTGTTGAGTGTTAAATGATGCTTTTCATGTAATTACTCGCGAGAAGTGATTTTAGGTTAAAATTTGGTGTTTTAGCAATAAAGTCAAACTTGGTCAACCATGGAATGGGTTTTGTGTAAAATACGAGCTAGTATGCGTTTAAAGGTTAAAGTT
This sequence comes from Rutidosis leptorrhynchoides, assembly GCF_046630445.1. Classification (NCBI taxonomy): domain Eukaryota; kingdom Viridiplantae; phylum Streptophyta; class Magnoliopsida; order Asterales; family Asteraceae; genus Rutidosis; species Rutidosis leptorrhynchoides. The sequence continues at coordinate 278,269,629 of NC_092340.1, read as the reverse complement.
GACATAATTGGGTATTTCGAGAACGCGGGAACTAGTCTCGTTAGTTTTGGACCTTCGGGTAGCGTTAAAAGTGCAAAAGGGTGTATTTTACACTTGTTGTTCATTTGGGCGGGTCGAGAGTCCAAATGGGATTGTATGTTGTTTATGTGTATACCTATATGCGTATTGTAGGTAAAATCTTGCTCGGTTGCATGTGGTGAAGATTTCGCGCATGGTTTGTAATGCTCGAGTTCACGAGGTGAGTGGAATAATTATATGCGTAGGTATATAATATACTTAATTGTGGTAGCGTGAGATGTGAAGTGTCGAGGTGTTAAGACACCACGTTTCACGTGACGAGTGAAGCATCGAGGTGTTAAGATGCCACTCGAGGTGAAGCATCGAGGTGTTAAGATGCCACCTAGGAGTGAAGTGTCGAGGTGTTAAGACGCCACTCCATGTTAAAGGGTGAAGTGTCGAGGTGTTAAGACGCCACCCGAGGGTGAAGTATCGAGGTGTTAAGATGCCACCCGGGGGTTAGTGATACGAGGTGCTAAGTACACTAATGGATGTTATGAACACCAATGGGAAATTCGAGTACCATCCCTTGTACGATTGGTTAACCATGGTTATTGTGTTGTAGTGTAGCATACTATATTGTTCGTGTTATATATATGCTATTGTTGTGCTAGCTTGTGGTATTGGAGGTTTATAGCTTTGTATTGTGATGATAAGCTATTTGTGTTGCTAGCATGTATGCGGTATGTGAGTAAGTGTTTGCAATTAGGTATATTATATATGTATGTGTATAATTATTGCATTCACTAAGCTTTATGCTTACCCCTCTCGTTGTTTACCTTTTTACAGGTATTGTGATTATGAAGCTAGCTAGTTGTAGACTAGATGCTTAGGAGCGCTTGGGCTCGACGGGGTAGCTTTTGGATATTTGGACGCGGATGGGGGATTTGGTAGTCCCCGAGATTATGCTCTTGGTATCGGGTTGGGTTATAGAGTCCTAACTCGTCTAAGTGTAAATTGTGATGGAAACTTGTATTTTGTATGAAAGTCGTAAAACGGCCAATGTGGGTCCCATTACGTAAAACTTGATTTTATATTTGAAACAGGTTAGTTTTACATATTTGGATGTATGGTAAAAAGCGTTTCGTCTAAAAGTGTCGGGAACTAGTCAATCTTTTTCGCATTTTGAGACTTTCCGGACAGACCCGAATGGCGCGCCGCGCGGCCATCATGGCGCGCCGCGCCAGTTCACTGTGCAGCAAATTTTTTTTATTTTGTATTTTCACGTGGTTTGTTCGCGGGTTGGTTTGGGTTGTTACAAGTGGTATCAGAGCATAGTCTAAGGGAATTAGGTGACCTTCGAGTAGGTGCCTAGTCTTAGACTTATTGTTCGTTGTGCGTTATTTGCGGGACTTGTAGGGATACTTGTCGGATTGAGATTTGTTAGTGCCTTAGAGTAGGTGACTAACTAGGACTTGTTTTTGTCCAAAGTGTGATTATGTGGGGGCCTTATTTCGTGTGTAAATTAGTGCCTTAGACAGATAGTGCCTAATGTAAGTAGGCGAACTTGGACGTTGTTTCAGTAATAGTCACCTAGGTTGTAGGTTGACTTGTTGCGGTGTACTTGTGTATATCTATTATTATATTGTATATATGTGTATATATATACAGGTATCTTTTGTGCGGTATCCTAGGGATGAATCTATTGGAGAGATTCGTATGTTTGGCGGTTTTGAGTGATCAAGTTCACGATAAGGACTTTGGTCATACGGGTACTAGGAGTTATCGTGTGTTGTTTTGTGTGAATGTTGCGTCAGTCAGGATAAAGTACTTTGCGTGACCATGTGGAAATGGTAAGGTACGCATTTGTAATAGTGAATGATCACCATTATTACGAAACCGTATCTTGACACTAAGCATGACATGACAAGTACCGAACGGAGGAAACGTGGCATGGTTGGGGTAGAGCGGGACGTATTTGGAATCTTTTATTGGTTCCTAGTTTATAGTGGTCTCGGGTGATGTACTTGTTGGCACATCAAGTTCGTTAAGAGTCGGGAAGTGTACGATGGATTCGGTTAGTTAAGTGAGTGAGCCAACTCACGAGTTTGGTGCGTGCTTAGCCACCCTAAGTAGTGGGTGCATTATTGAGATTGTAATTGGTTTTAGTTACCCATCGTAACTAGGATGACCGATTTACGCTTGCGTGTGTGCGACGAGGACTTGAATTCCGTAATGGAATACGACAAGTCTAATGATTGTAGTTTTGAGTTACACTCAGTAGAGTGTGTGGGTAGAGAATCGTGTTAGGATTCTAATTGTGAGTCGCCTTGGAATTGGCGAATCGAGGAGTCTTCGGGTCATTAAACTCATGGGAGTGGGACCCATATGACGATGTTTAAGATAGTGTGTTGGTGTGTTGTGGATTATAGGGTAACATTCCTAACGGAATACCCCCGTCGTTGTGACTGTGCCGATAGGTGGAAGGGTGTAAGACTTGGTGTTCTCAAGCATCTCCTTAGTGTTAGATGAAGGGTTTCGTTAGGCTATATCGTTTTGGCCTTTTGAAAATTGCGGGTAGCGTGTGATCGCTAGGAACTTTCGATAAGACAATAAACCGTAAGGTTGTCGGGTAGGTATGACTTCGGGTCATTATTATAGAGAGATGGGTGACATCGGGTGTATGGAACCTAAAGATCGATTTTCTAAAATTCATTTGATTGTGGTGGGAGTCTGCATGACACTGCGTCAGGTGCCTTTTTATACCTGCTAGTGTAATGTTCAACTCCGGTAGTGGTGTGATCACTTTGTGCTTAGGGTGCCCGTGAGATACCCTTGGAAGCATCAGAGATTATAATAGTGATCGACGGGTGATGGTAATTCGACGGTTGCGAAAGTCGAAGTTTAAGAGCATTGTGACGAATATTTCTTATGAAGTGACGGGTGAGCGAATCTTGTTGCTCTTAAGTGATAGACGGGTAGAGATGACCGGTGAGCCGGTGACGGACTTAATGGTCGGTTAGTCCGAAGGATATGATGAAGTGTTGACATTGTGGTGGACGCAATTATGTGTCGGAATTGGTCACTCTTCTCCATGAGAGTGAGCAATTGTTGAAAAAAGCTCGTTGCGTGGAAGGGCGGGTGATCTCGACTGAGATGCACGACTGAGTAAGCGGAGTGACATATGCCTAGGCTTAGAGGCATATGTAGGACTTTGGTGGAGTTTGCTTTTCAAACAATTAAGGTAGTTAGTTGTGAATTGTGGTATGAATGTGCGATATCATCGCGTGTACGACGTCTCAAATGATTGTGCCTGTCAGCTCTGAGAGCTTAAAGTGAATTTGCGGTGAATTGATGTTTATGACCAACAGTGACAATGGTCAGGTGTGACGTGGAATTTCAATTCCGCGGGATGTTATCATCTTGGCGGTGAGAATAGGGAGATAAATCCTAAGTGGGGGAGTTTTTACTGTCGCCCGAGGAAAACTCTAGTGGTGTTATGTAAAGTGAAATGACAGAGCGTACCGTGCTAAGCCTCAATAGGTATTCGGAGTTCCTAACGAGGAAGAGTGACGGGTTGCTAATGTCGACTCGAGATCGTGCTTTACAATTGTGAGTTACAACTCTGGAATGTTATGCGTGAAGATTGTGATGATGGGATCGAAGGAAGTGTAAGACTTCCTATGTAAGGTGGTCGTGTAGTACCAATGTGCGGTATGAGACCAAATGTGAAGTTTGAGATCCCGGGGTGAGAGAATGAAGTGTCGTTGCGAGTGCTCCCGTAGTGAAAAATCTGGGTTGTCATGAAACCCGGACAGTATAATTGAATGAGAACGAGTTCGATATCGTGGCGAATATTGTATTTTCCCTGTCGGGAAACGCAATCGTGAAAATTGTCAGTGGATTATTCCACTTTATGGACGAATGTGAGGCGGAGAGTGTCGATTTTGACTGTCTCACATCGAGACACGCAGATGTTGTTTGTTTACGAGAGTGTGCTCCCTAGTAATGCGACTGTTAGTTGCATTGAAATGTTGAGACCATCCTTAACGGACGGTCTAAGTAGGAAAGTTCACCCGGCGTGGTGAATATTTTTGTGAGTCGTGTGGCGAATTGCGGAAATTTTGTGATGATGATTCGCCGTTGACGGGATTTTGGTATACGAATAGCTTCTATGCTAGTACTAGGAAGCCGTATTGTATGGTTCAGAGGAGAAACCCTATGACGATGTGTTGATGCTTCGTCTAATTCGTGGTGTATTATTGTTGTCCTGGATTAATCCAGTGACGGATTGGTCGTGTGCGGATTGACTGATTGAGTGATATGGTTACGGACGTAGCTTGTGGCGAGTTGTAGCCGAGAGAACTTGAAGGTATATGTAGTGATTTTCGTATTTTCCTAAATGGAAATTCTGGACGTTGAGTGTATGAGATATCATTTATTGCGGTAGTGCACGCTAGTGATTATTAGCGTGTGGTTAGATCTTCGGATTTGTAGAAGATGTTATGGATGTCGGGCTTGGTTGTGTTTCGTAAGATCGTGAGGCGTGACGACGATGTTTGTCGGTAAATTGTTTTACTCTTAGGACGATTGTGAAGTGTATGGTATGAGTTTGGATACTCGGCGTAGGAGCAACGGTTACGGTTGTTTCGACTCGTGGGTTGATTACCCAATATTGTGGTATTATGATGCGTTAGTGCACGAAGCGAGGATTCGGATGAGTTTACTACTTGTGTGACTTCGCGTTGGAAGCGGAAATGTTCGTGGGAGAAGTGCTTAACTTCTAGTGTTTGTGCGGATCACGAGGACGTGATCCAATTTAAGTGGGGGAGAGTTGTAACACCCGTTTTTCAGTTACACGTTATTTCGAGCGTCATTCGAAATACGAGACTTGTAAGTGTATATTTGGATCCCAAATAAAGTTGGAGTTGATGTTCTAAAACCTTACCATTGGATAGTAAATCTCATTACGTTTCCAACGATATTTGGTTCATCGAAAACGGAGCTACGGTCAAAAAGTTATGGCCAAAACAAGTTTCTGAAATCTGACTTGCAGTGTGGAGCGGCGCGCGACCTTTTGGCGCGGCGCGCCGAATGGGTCTGATGCGTTTTTTTCAGCATTTTAAGTGTCTAAATGAAGGGTATTATGGTCCTTTCACTTGTGGACGGATTTGTGGCTTTTAGATCAGTTTTAGATCCACTTTTGGATCATTTTGACATCCATTCAAACACTCCCAATCTTAGAGAGTAAGAGATGAGTTTCTAGAGAGAGGAAGCTTGAGTTAATGATGAAGATGGTGATTTTTGCCCAAATTGAAAGCGGGTTTTGGTTCTCCTTGGTGTTTCTAGCTACTAGAGCTCGTTTTGATGCATGAGGTAAACCCTAATCCGAATTGTAGTGTTTGATTTCTTGTTTGAGTTAGGGTTTGTGTTAGTTAGAGTTATAAACCCATTTTATTGTGAAATTTGGGGGTTTTGGGTAAGATTCATGTAAGTAAGCCTAAATGGGTGACTTAGGGTTTCGATTGATTAAATTGTAAGTTTGGACCTTGCGTGTGTTGGTTAAACCTTAGAACACTTGTGTTGACTTGGTTTTTGGGTGTAAACCCTAATTTAGGCCAAAACGGGTCGAATGGGTATTTTGGGACAAGTAAGCTTGATTCGGTGTTAAATTAAGTTTCAAGTCAAGTTTTGGTAAGTCAAGTAGGTAAATACTTGATTTAAGTGTTAGTGGTTGTCTTGGAAATATAATCACTAGTCGTTAGTGATTTTGGGGCGTTTTATGACTTTGGTCAAAATGGGTAATTTGAATTGGGTCAAAATTAAGGATGACACTAATTTGGATTAATTGGATGTTAAACACTTTTGTTGAGTGTTAAATGATGCTTTTCATGTAATTACTCGCGAGAAGTGATTTTAGGTTAAAATTTGGTGTTTTAGCAATAAAGTCAAACTTGGTCAACCATGGAATGGGTTTTGTGTAAAATACGAGCTAGTATGCGTTTAAAGGTTAAAGTTGACATAATTGGGTATTTCGAGAACGCGGGAACTAGTCTCGTTAGTTTTGGACCTTCGGGTAGCGTTAAAAGTGCAAAAGGGTGTATTTTACACTTGTTGTTCATTTGGGCGGGTCGAGAGTCCAAATGGGATTGTATGTTGTTTATGTGTATACCTATATGCGTATTGTAGGTAAAATCTTGCTCGGTTGCATGTGGTGAAGATTTCGCGCATGGTTTGTAATGCTCGAGTTCACGAGGTGAGTGGAATAATTATATGCGTAGGTATATAATATACTTAATTGTGGTAGCGTGAGATGTGAAGTGTCGAGGTGTTAAGACACCACGTTTCACGTGACGAGTGAAGCATCGAGGTGTTAAGATGCCACTCGAGGTGAAGCATCGAGGTGTTAAGATGCCACCTAGGAGTGAAGTGTCGAGGTGTTAAGACGCCACTCCATGTTAAAGGGTGAAGTGTCGAGGTGTTAAGACGCCACCCGAGGGTGAAGTATCGAGGTGTTAAGATGCCACCCGGGGGTTAGTGATACGAGGTGCTAAGTACACTAATGGATGTTATGAACACCAATGGGAAATTCGAGTACCATCCCTTGTACGATTGGTTAACCATGGTTATTGTGTTGTAGTGTAGCATACTATATTGTTCGTGTTATATATATGCTATTGTTGTGCTAGCTTGTGGTATTGGAGGTTTATAGCTTTGTATTGTGATGATAAGCTATTTGTGTTGCTAGCATGTATGCGGTATGTGAGTAAGTGTTTGCAATTAGGTATATTATATATGTATGTGTATAATTATTGCATTCACTAAGCTTTATGCTTACCCCTCTCGTTGTTTACCTTTTTACAGGTATTGTGATTATGAAGCTAGCTAGTTGTAGACTAGATGCTTAGGAGCGCTTGGGCTCGACGGGGTAGCTTTTGGATATTTGGACGCGGATGGGGGATTTGGTAGTCCCCGAGATTATGCTCTTGGTATCGGGTTGGGTTATAGAGTCCTAACTCGTCTAAGTGTAAATTGTGATGGAAACTTGTATTTTGTATGAAAGTCGTAAAACGGCCAATGTGGGTCCCATTACGTAAAACTTGATTTTATATTTGAAACAGGTTAGTTTTACATATTTGGATGTATGGTAAAAAGCGTTTCGTCTAAAAGTGTCGGGAACTAGTCAATCTTTTTCGCATTTTGAGACTTTCCGGACAGACCCGAATGGCGCGCCGCGCGGCCATCATGGCGCGCCGCGCCAGTTCACTGTGCAGCAAATTTTTTTTATTTTGTATTTTCACGTGGTTTGTTCGCGGGTTGGTTTGGGTTGTTACAATTTACTTAAACGGTTTCGATTCTAGACTTTGGGAATGTATTGAGAATCCGTATGTATGGCCATGTGGAGCCGATGGTGAACCTAAAGAAACTTCACAGTTTAGTCCTACAGAGCGTGAAGAGTACAATCTTGAGTGTAGATGTTATGCTCAGCTTACCCAAGCTTTGTCAAAGGAGATTTTTCAGCAATTTAAGAACCGAAACAAAACCTCGTATACTATCTGGTTGGCTCTTCAATCTGCAACAGAAGGTACAGCTACTTATCGTGCGACTAAGGGTAAGGTTTTGAAGGATGAGTGGAGGGTGTTTGCAGCTCTTCCATCAGAATCTCTAGGACAAACTTTGGAGAGATATCGGCTATTGGTTGCAGAAATGGCAGATTATGGGATTGAAGTGTCTGATGAAAAGGCAATAAGGGTGTTGAAAGATGGTCTTCCAGAAAAGTGGGATCATGAGATAGAAAAGATTCAGAACAGGTACAGTTCATCAGGTCGTCCGTTGACACTAACAGCTTTTACTTCGAAGTTAATGGAGAAGGACATTCAGGATGAAGCAAAGAGAAAGAGACTTGGTTCTGTAGCTGCTGCGGCTTCTGCTATTGGGACATCTTTTGGTACTCATGCTCCACTACAGACAGCATACATAACAGCCAATGCTTCATAAATGTATGCACCATCGTCTCAGTCCGGCTTAATGCTAAATTACAAGCTCAGAATTCTACAATTAAGATGATTGAAGATTCTCCAATTCAACAGACTCAGACTCAGACTCAGACTCAGACTCCTGTGTTTCAAACTGAGAATATCAAGAAGATATCTCGCGAATCTATTCAGGAAGATATGGCATTGGCAGCTATTGTTGTTAACTCATACAACGATATGATTGGTGGACAAGTGCTTAATAGTCATCTTGAAAATGAAGACTATGATCAGATTGATGAGGACGAGCTTGAGAGAATGGATATACTTTACTGTATGGGTAGCATTGTGAGATGTGCTAGAAAGTACTTGAAGAGAACAGGACAAAGATCGTTGAGTTTAAATCGAGATTCAAAGTTTGGTTTTGATATGTCAAAGGTTAGGTGCTACAATTGTGATGAATATGGTCACTTTAAGAAAACTTGCACGAGACCTCCCAAGCCTGGTTTTCATGATCCTTTTCACCAGACAACCATCTCAGTTACTCCACAACATGTAATTGTAGAGAAAGAATCTTCGGGTTCTGTTCAATCTAAGGCTTTTACTACAACGTATGCTGATGAAGTATGTGACTGGTCCATCTCGGTAGATACACAGAAAGCTAACGTTGTGTTTGTAGGTAAAAGCGAAGCAGAAATTGAAGAGGAAAGAATTGTTCGAAAAAATGCAGGTTGTACTGGTAAGGATAATCCGAATTGCATATGCTATGTGTGCAAATGTGATGCAAGGTTGAAGAGAGCAGAAGAGCTTATGAAATTCTGCTTCAGGAAGAGGATTAAAGATAAGTTGTATGATAAGTTTCTCAAAGCTCAGGACTTATCAGATCTTGAGTTTACTACTGATTCGTCTGATGAAGAAGATGAGATGAGTTGTCATGTTGGTACTTGGTTCAGGAAAGAGTTGGAACATTTGCTCAACTGTGATCTTAAGAGTGGTGATGAGAAGATGGTAACGGTTCAGAGTCCAGTTTGTTCAGATCAAGGTGAGGGTAAAGGAGGTTATGAGGCTGATTACTCGGATAGTACGAGCTCAGAGTCAGAATCAGAATCAGATGCAGATTCTCAGGTTGGAAGAAATGACTATGCATTCATGGCTAACACGTCCGGTAATGATAAGGTATGTAATGACTCAGTTTCTAATTGTTCTAAATGCAATGGTTATGAATACGAAATTGAGAGGCTTGAATGTGTTATCACTAAGCTTAATGAGATATTTGTTACATGTGAGACCTGCCCTAAGCTTAGAATTGAACTTAAGAACCTAAGTGTAGAGAATCAGACTAATAAAAAGAACTATGAGGATGCGCTTTTCTACCTTAATAAACAGAAAGACTATGTTGATGTGATTAAGTCTTTAGAAAATCAGGTAGGTCACTTAAAATCAACTGTTATAGATGATGGAAAAGTGATTACTATGTATTTGGGATAGATAGAGACTCTTAAGGCAGAAAAGGATTCCTTTAAGTTGAAATACGAGTCTGAGAAAGCTAGGATTGACAATTAGCAGAGGATGTATTATGTGAAACAGACTTTGAATCATCCTAAACAGCAGGGTTTAGGTTATGACCAGGTTGCCCCACCACTTTTGGGTGAGTATATTAACAAACCGGTTGAGAAATGTAAGGGTCCAGTTGTAGAACCAGGATATGGTAAGCCTAAGGAAACACCTGTTGAGAGTTCTGGTAAGGTAGTTGAGTCAAAGAAACCTTTAGATGTTGTCTATGAAACAGAGTCAGATACTGATATCGACACTGAGAAAGACAGCAAACCTTTTAAGATTGTCACTAAACCGGTTACCATTCTGAAAAACCCTGCTAATGCTAGTAAGATGACTGAAAGTCAAAAGGCTCAGTCTAAGAGCACTGTGACTCCCAAACAGAATAAGAAGAAGAACACTCAGGGAGTGTCACCTAATTTTGTCAGTAAGGGAAGGATAGAAAACAGGTCCTAAGGTAGAACAACTACCAAAAGGTGAGAGTTCCAATTCTGGTAATGTGTCCAAGTATGTTCCGCCTGGTCGTCGACAGACTGTTAAGCAACAAGTCTCGTCACCCCCTATGACTAGACAACATACTGAACCACCTAGGAGACAGTTTGCACCAATTAGACATAAATTGTTACATTCTCATGATTTTGATAATGTTAACTACTTCAATTGTGGGAGGTTGGGACACAGGGCTGTAAATTGTAGACCCATTCGACAGACACCCCGAAGGAAGGTTGATCTTAGTCCAAATCGTTCCTTTAATAGGAGATCACCTTCACCAGTGTTTAAATCTTCTCCTGTGAAAACAAATGAAACAAAGGTTTTTCAAACTAATGATTACTATAGAAAACTATTACCGAATAACACAGTTTGGAAACCTAAATTAGAAGTTATGGGTGTTCAAAATCCTGAAGGTCCTTCTGGATCTAAAGGACAATGGGTGGAGTTGCCAGTTGTTGGTGTTGATGGGAAACCCACTGCCATTAGGGCATGGGTGGCCCTTTCTAACTAATCCTCTTACTTTAATATGCAGGTTGCCTACAATCCACGCTGTAGTACTTGGATTGTTGATAGTGGGGCGTTCAGGCATATGACAGGGAACTTGTCTTTGCTTTCTAATGTAAAAACAGTGGATGGAGGACCAGTTTCTTTTGCAGGTAGTGAAGGAGGATTTATTACTGCTCAGGGTGTTATTGCTAATGAGAACGTCAGCTTTGATAAAGTTAATTATGTAGAGCAGATGTCGAACAATCTGCTTTCAGTTTAACAAGTTGCTGATAAAAAGTATACCATTGCTTTTGATGATAAGTTTTGCTATATTTTGAGAAAAGAGTTTGTAATTCCGGAAGACATGATTCTGATGACTGCTCCGAGGTGCAAGGATCTCTATATTCTTGATATGCGAAAGGCTCATGTTAAAGCAGCTACAGGCCATCAGGCTTTCGTCTCTAAAGCTACTGAACAGGAGTCGATTATTTGGCACAAGCGTATGGGTCATCTGAGTCTAAGGAAGATGAATAATCTAGTCCACAATGGATTAGTGGATGGTGTGAATGTCAAGGGTTTTCATATTCCTGAAGTTTGTCTTCCGTGTAAACAGGGGAAACAGACTAAGAAGTCACATACTACCAAGAAGCATCATTCTGTCAATATCCCCTTGGAGTTGCTGCATATGGATCTCTTTGGTCCAGTTAATTGTAAAACTCTCACCGGAGAGTCTTATTGTTTGGTAGTTACTGATGAATATTCCCATTTCTCGTGGGTTGTAATGTTGAAGCACAAGTCAGATACTTTCGATCATATTAAAGTGTTGATTCTGAAGCTCGAAAGTCTGTATAACTTGAAAGTGAGAAAGATTCGTACTGATAATGGTACGGAATTTAAGAACAATCAGATGCTGCAGTTCTGCAATGAGAAGGGGATACAACACAGTTCAGTCCTACTTATACACCTTAATCAAACGGTGTTGCTGAAAGAAAGAATAGGACTCTAATTGAAACCGCAAGAACAATGCTAGCAGATTCATGTCTTCCAATTGTTTTCTGGGGTGAAGCCCTGAGTACTGCATGCTACGTGATGAACAGAGTTCTAGTGGTGAAGAGACATGGTAAAACATGTTATGAACTGTTACACAAGAGAAAGCCGAACATTAAACATTTTGAACCCTTTGGTGCACCTTGTACTATTCTGGTACGAGACGCTGGAGGAAAATTTAATTCAAAGGTGATCTCTGGTATCTTCTTGGGATATGGGAATCCGAACAAATGGGTGTATAATACTGAGTCAAGGTGTGTGGAAGAACGTTATGAGGTGGATATTCAGCGCAATGCTCCACCTTGTGTTAGTAAAGGGTTCGCATGGCAGTTTGAATATGATAAATTGTTTGATTCCTTCAATCTTCCACCAGATGCTACAGATGAAGAAGTTCTGACTCGGATATTATTTGATTCTCAAAACTCTTCTGAGAATGTTATCACTATTCCAGCGCAGGTTCAGAATCTGGTTTCTAGCTTGCAACCATGTTCGTAGAGTATTAGAGGTGATTTTGATTCAAATGAGGACGGGGTAGTATTTACAGATGAAGATAGTGAGCTTGAAGATGACGAGGAAGTTAGTCGAACGCAACTGTCAGAGGAACATCTTAATCCTCTATATAATCAACCACCAACTGTAACAGTGACTGAACCGTCAACTGAAGCAGGAGGTGTACGTAGATCCAATCGTGTTATTCTGCCACCTAAACATCTTGATGATTATTATGTGGATTCAAGAGGCATTTCTCACATTAGTATTCCTCAAGCGAAGTCTAGTGAAGCTTCTACATCTGGAGTTCCAACTACATCAGAGGTTCCCGTGACAAGTGTAAGTTCAACAGTAGTAGAAGATGTTCAGACAGAGAGTGCGAATGTGATAACAGCTTTTTATTCATCGTTGAATAAGACAGGAATAATATTTGTACATGCTCACTCATGTTATGTGTGTCAAATCGAACCTAAAGATGCTTATGAGGCATTGAAGTTTGACAAGTGGGTTAGTGCAATGCAAGAGGAGCTGTTACAATTTAAACATTTAAAGGTTTGGAAGCTAGTCAATCCACCACATGGTTGTGTGCCCTATGGTCTTCGATGGGTTTTGAAAAATAAGAAGGATGAACAAGGTATTGTTATCAGAAACAAAGCTAGATTGGTGGTGAAGGGATATCAACAGATCCCTGAAATTGACTATGATGAGGTATTTGCTCCGGTAGCGAGACTGGAGGCTATTAGGATTTTCTTGGCCTTTGCATCCTTCATGGGATTTACAGTTTTTCAGATGGATGTTAAAAGCGCATTTTTGTACGGTGAGATCAATGAAAGAGTGTTTGTTGAACAACCACCTGGTTTTGAAGACCCGCATTTCCCAGAAAAGGTTTATCGACTTGAAAAGGCACTTTATGATCTTCACCAAGCTCCTAGAGCATGGTATGCAACATTGTCCAACTACGTGATTGAAAACGGTTTTAGGAGAGGTGTCATTGATCAAACACTTTTCATCAAGAAGAAGGGACAACATCTTATGTTAGTGCAGGTTTATGTTGATGATATTATCTTCAGGTCAACAGATCAGGGAATGGTTGATGAGTTTGAGAAGGTCATGCAGCAGAAGTTCAAAATGAGTTCAATGGGAACGATAAAGTTTTTCTTAGGTCTGCAGGTAGCTCAGACGGATAAAGGTATCTTTTTGCATCAAACCAAGTATGTTGCTGATATTCTGAAGAGGTTTCAAATGGAAGCAGAAAGACCTGCTAAGACTCCACTGTCTGTGAATCATGGGATATCACCTGATTGTGAGGATTCCTTAGTGGACCAAACGTTATACAGGGCAATCATAGGCTCTCTAATGTATCTTACAACTTCTCGACCAGATATTATGTTTGCAGTTTGTCTGTGTGCCCGTTATCAGGCGAATCCTAATGTTCATCATATGTTAGTGGTTAAGAAGATTATGAGGTATTTGAAAGATACACCGAGCTTAGGGTTATGGTATCCGTGTGAGGATGGTTTTGATCTCACAGCATATAGTGATTCTGATTATGGAGGTTGTAAGAAAGATTTTAAGTCAACATCCGGGGGTTGTCAGTTTCTGGGAAGCAAACTTGTTACCTGGCAGTGTAAGAAGCAGACAGCAGTGGCTCAGTCCACCTGTGAAGCAGAATACATTGACGCGGCCAGCTGTACATCTCAGGTCATCTGGATTCAACAGCAACTACGTGACTACGGTTTGCAAATTTCTAACACTCCTAGTTATGTTGATAATACTGCTGCCATAGCTGTCACTAAAAATCCCGTAAATCATTCTAAAACGAAACATATAGGGATTAAATACCATTTCATTAGAGATTGCTATGAGAAAAAGCTGATAGATGTAGTGCAGATAGACACTACAGCCCAAAGGGCTGATCTCTTCACAAAAGCTTTTGATAAACCACGCTTTGATTTTCTGTTAAAGGAAATAGGTGTTAAATTGCTTACTGACGTGGTTCCTGAAACTGAGGTTCCTAACACAGAGGAACCTAACCACGAGACTGAGTTGTGAAGAACTTGAAACTTCTTGTATAATATGTGTAGCTTTGCATGGTAGTTTGCAGGTATTTTGCATGTTCTCGTGTCATTTGCATGATAGGTTAGTATTTCATGATATTTCTGCATGTTTGCTTATGTTTTTAGATAGTTTTATGCTTTTGTACAGAGAAAATCAAAAAGTCATAAAAATCGGAAAAACCAGAAAAACAAATAAAAATTGAAAAATGGAAAATCCATAAAAATTGAAAAACCTGAAAATGAGTTGCTTATTCTATGTTATGGGGAAATAATTGCAATACTGAACTGACATGTTAGTTGTGAAAAACAAGTAATACAGGATGACTGATAATGTGTTAGTAGACTTTATTGTCCTAATTCTAGATAGAGATGATCACACTAACAAAGTGTAAATATCATGATGAGGAAATCATGGAAAGATCTACAGCGGTTGAGGGTAGTCACCTACTTATCACTGAATATATACTAAGAAATGATTGTTCAAAAACTCAACAGATGGTTGAGGTCTCCCCTACTACGATTTATACTCGGTAGCAAAGGATAATTTTGTGAGTCCCTAAGGTGAGCATACTTTGTCTAGGATGCATACTTGTTTCTATTTACCTTTATTACTTGGACCGAAGTTCAACAACATACATATCGGGTACCCAAAGGGAGGAGTTTTCTCTAAAAGGGTTGAGAAGTGCAGTCTTGTTTCACATACATAGAATGATTTGTATATTGCAACGTCATCGGGTTCTAGATTTCAACATCAGAAGATTGGTTTTCTGTGCAGTTACTTCTAAAGTCAAAGACAGTGGTGCATCATCATCATGTATAGTAGTAGTTATTTATTTATTTTGTTTGTTTTATGGAGAAAAGGCAACATCAGAAAATCCAAAAAAAAAAAAAAGTTATGTTATGTATCTGTTTATTTCTTTAGTGTTGTATATAACATGATGCACCACCTAACTGCAAGAGAATCATGGATCAAGAATTGAACAAAGCTTCAGCGATTCCTATGTTATCTAAGTCTGAGACAATGGATATTCCAATCGGAGATTTATTTGAACGATTTCGTTATCTACATCCGAGGGGGAGAATTTATCAGATCATCAGATATAGAGAACTTAAATCATTCAGTTCACCTCACATTTGGTGAACTTTACTTCTTTTGTCTGTGGTATGGGATTGTACCTATTGACCTGGATAGGGGAATATCTTCTGGAAGGTATCTTGGCGTTCCATCACTCAAATATATTTATCACTACCATCCATCCAACTTCATACATCATACAATTTCCGTTTAAGTATGGGGTTTATAGCAGCCGGTATGCGCCTTAACAAAGTATGCAATAATTTTGAGATTCACAAGGTTATCTGAAACGAAAAGTGTAAGTTTAAGGTAGAAGCTCATGGCTGACAGGGTTGCTAGAAACATTGTGAGATGGTTCTGTCCAATCAGATTGAAAGTACATTGATGTGATAAGAGGACAGCGTCAACATGTTGTGCTCAATTGTTCTACCTGAAACATCGTACGATCTCAAATGAGGACTGACTTCGTGATCTAATTCAAACATTGAAAAATGTTAATGTAATTAATATAACGTGATCATCAAAATCTAGGGTGAAAGTTGGTAAACGTTTACTGATATATTTGAACGTTGTTCTGTATATGCTTTATCAAGTAAGTTATTGATTGAATTGTGGAATAACATGTCAATATAGTTCAGTTCTGATCCCCAAATTAAAAAATTTAATCAATTTTATATGTCAACTCACAAAAAGATGTGTTATGCTCCCTGTAGTGTGATTCATGATAAGAAGTATTACCTGTTCCTGTGCTGATAACATCATATACTCTTCTTATGCTATTGTTTAATGAAACTGATGTTAGAAGTTGATCTATTGCAGACTTAAAAGGTTAAATGTTATTGAATATGTCTATTATAATATTGCTAATCATGACACACTGGATCTTTTACTGTATTTTGCTTTGTGTATTTGCATGTGCATGCATATCTCAGAACGTTTGCATTCATAAGTTAGTTGCATGTGCATTTATGTTTCATATTGTAAGCTTAACAACTCAGTTCTCGGAAAGGTTTACTGTGAAAGGAATCCTATGTTTTACATTAAATTAGAGAATAAATTTTTTAGAGCTTAAAGGAACAAAGTGTGTTTATTTTTATACTGTGGAGATCAGTTCCAGGGGGAGTGGACAAGGAAGGTTTTGTGGAATTGAAATCGAAATTTCCTAAGTTTTCAACCCTAAAGACAGTCGACCGAGTGAGTGTACACACACGACCGTGTGACCTACTCACACGACCGACTGACTTGGTGAAATAATGTGATCTGTTTGAAACACACTTGGTCGAGTGTGTATTCATTCACGGCCGAGTAGGAGACACACTCGACCGAGTGTGTCTGTGGGTATAAAAGGGTTTGAGTCTCAAACGGCTCAGAACACTTGGTGATTTATAGAGAGGATTTTACCCTTTTTTTTTCGAAGTTGTAGATCGAGTTTTTGATCTCAAGTTTTAGATACATCTTTCTTTTGTGATTACAGCGCCACTAACAAGGTATTCTAACTCGTTTCCATTTGTTCTTAATATTTGATTTTATATTCGAATTACAAAACACGAATCGAGTGCCTTATGTGTTTAATCTGTTGAAATTGATGCTATATACTTGTTAATCGGCCTGTTTAGATGCTTTTGTGACTAGATCTTGAAGCAAAATCAACAGATTTGATCGATTTGAAAAATTGGGGTTCTCAAATCTGATGAACACGCTAAACCGAGTGTGTGTCACACTCGACCGAGTGAGTTCACACACTTGACCGTGCGAAGACACACACGACCGTGTGTGTATACACACTCGACCGAGTGTATAGAAACCCTAATTTTTGAATTTTGCTGTTTTTGATTGTTTTGTTGAGTTCGTATCATGTTATACTGAATGTTTTGTATAGTTTTGCTCTAAGAATGTCAGGTCCAAGTAGTAGGTTAAGTGAAACTTGGAAATATGATCTTGAACGTAAGAGAGCTTTGGCCAAACACAGGCCTATCCATGTAGAGACCAAAGTTATTGCAACATAGATCACTCAAGATCAGTGGAAAGGTTTAGATTGCTTAACATTTCTTCAGATAGGGAATCATTTCTGTCCTAAGTTTATCCGAGAGTTCTATTCTAGTGTGGTCATAGAGAAAAAGCATGTTCATGCTAATTTCTTTGGTAATGCCTATAAGTGGACCATAGATGACTTCGCAGATCACTTACTATTGAATTACTGGGGAGCCAAGGTTTATTGCCCTAGTAAAGATATTAAAAAGATTTCTAGCAAATTTGATGCTGGTGGGGTGGCTGTTCACATCATCAAGCCAGGGTATGTAATTGGTTCCAATAGAATTGAGATCAGAGATAGTGATGTTAGGGATGACTTGGTGTCTAACATGAGGATTATCAAAAGAAACGTGGTGTTTAGAGATCCATCTGACATTTTGTTATCTGGTACTGAGGCTGTTCTGTTGTACTGTCTTATGGAACGTATCAAGGTGAATTTTAGTCAGATTGTCATTAACATCATGAAGGACACTTTGGATAATGAGGAAAAACCGTTTCCCTATGCCGTCCTTTTAAATCATTTGTTTAATGAGCTTGATCTGTTTGAGGACACGAATTACAAATTGAAGCCAGTCCCAGAGGAAGTTATTGAAGGATAATTCTAATGCTTGTGATTTCGTGTGTTTATGTTTAATTATGTAATTTGATAAGGCTAGCCTGTTAGCCTTAATACTATGGTGTGTACTAAAAAAAAAATAACCTCTGAACGATGTAACTGTGTGTGTATTAGTTAATGTGCTCGTTATGTTTGTTTATCCATTTATTCGTATAATTAACTAGATACCCCATGTTACATGGAGGTAAATGCTTATTAGTTATGTTGTTTTGAGTGTTTTTTAACTATTCACTATGTCTCAAGAACAACAGCAGATATCTGATGAAGAACGTGAACCACGAATCCCATTATCTTCTGAGTTACCAGGTCTGATTGGTCGAGAAGATACAAACGTACTTACATGTGTTGATGAAAAGGGTTCTGAGGCCCAAAGAGGAGGTTTTGGTCCGATTATTGCATTCTTGAAGCGTTCCAGGATCTTTAAAGCTATTACTGCTGAGTGTACTCCATATTATTCTCATCAGAGAATATTCTGGGAGGTTGCTCAAGTTGTTACTGAAGATAACAGGAAGGTGATATTGAGTTCTGTCAATAACACGATTGTTCGTATTTCTGCACAGACTATCAGGGAAGATTTGGGGTTCCCGGATAATGATGATATGCCAACTGATTTGCCGATTCTGAAAGTTAGAAGGTGTTTAAAGAGATGTGGTTATACTGGTGATATAACCAAAGCTGTTAAACGTACGAAGCTTCCAAGGCAGTATCGATACTTTACGTACGTTCTTCTTAGGTGTTTGAGCCCGATGCAGGGCGATTTTGATGAGATGACAGCAAAGTACAGCTCTATGTTTGTTGCGTTGGTTTTGAACGCTGATTTTAACTTCTCTCAAGTGATTTTTGATGGAATGGTTCTGAATGTTAAGAGGAAGATTCATCTGGTGTTCCCGAGGTTTCTTCAGATTATGTTTGAGAAGCAAGTTCAAGGGTTAGTGAAAATTTCTGAGGATGAGCTAAAGCAGAATCATTTAAATGATCAATCATTCAACAGGTTTTTGCAGAGCCGGGTTGAGGTTCCGGAGAAAGAGTTGATCGGTCATCTGATTAATGAGAATTACGTATGTCCGGAAGGATTGAGTTGTCGTCATGAGAATAGTACTTCTGGGGATGAGACCGATATTACTGTTGAAGGAGGAGAAGAGGTGAATCAGCCACCGCCAAGAAAAACTGGTCCTCGATTAGTTGATGAGGAGAATGTAACAGCGCTTGATGAGAGTCAAGTGGATTTGGTTAAAAGGAAGTTAGCTGAAGCTCCTATAGTGTCAACAAGAGGGAGACAGAAGCGTTTGAAGATTTTGGTTAAGGACGGAAGTTCATCTTGTAGTGACCCGAACTTTTCCATGTTTATATATATTAATTGAGATTGATATTTACATGATTAAATGTTTCCAACATGTTAAGCAATCAAACTTGTTAAGACTTGATTAATTGAAATATGTTTCATATAGACAATTGACCACCCAAGTTGACCGGCGATTCACGAACGTTAAAACTTGTAAAAACGACATGACGATATATATATGGATATACATATGGTTAACATGAGATTATGATAAGTAAGTATCTCCATAAGTATATTAACAATGAGTTATATACATATAAACAAGACTACTAAATTAAGGATTTCGAAACGAGACATATATGTAACGATTATCGTTGTAACGACATTTAAATGTATATATATCATATTAAGATATATTAATATATCATAATATCATGATAATATAATAATTTAACATCTCATTAGATATAATAAACAATGGGTTAACAACATTTATTGAGATCGTTAACTTAAAGGTTTCAAAACAACACTTACATGTAACGACTAACGATGACTTAACGACTCAGTTAAAATGTATATACATGTAGTGTATTTAGATGTATTAAAATACTTTTGGAAGACTTCAAGACATATATCAAGACACTCATAATTAACGAAAATGGTTACAGTTACTTTCCCATTCTTTTCTTTCATCAAGAATTCTAGTCGTATTCTTACCCGTATTATACACAGCTTCAAAACGTACTTACTATGGGTATATACCAATAGGAACTAGCATGGGATTCCACTCTTGATTATGTCATGTATGAATAATCAATTTTACCTTCTACTATGAGCTAGTCAACTAACTAGAACTCCTTTTAACCCCACTCACCACTCACCAATTACCACTCATCATTCACTCCATTTCACTTCCAATTCTCTTTCTAATTCTCTCTCAACACACACACACTATTATGAACTTATTTTTCCAGTAGTTAATCATCATCTTCATCAAAAATCACTTCAAGAATCAAGCTATAATCATCATAGGAAGAACACTTCAAGAACACTTCAAAAATCCCTTCAAGTTTACTAATTTACTTCCAAGCTTTCTAATCCATTCCAAGTAATCATCTAAGATCAAGAAACCTTTGTTATATACAGTAGGTTATCTTTCTTATTCAAGGTAATATTCATATTCAAACTTTGATTCAATTTCTATAACTATAAACTATCTTAATTCGAGTAAAAATCTTACTTGAACTTGTTTTGTGTCATGATCCTACTTCAAGAACTTTCAAGCCATCCAAGATCCTTTGAAGCTAGATCATTTCTTGTCACTTCTAGTAGGTTTACCTACTAAACTTGAGGTAGTAATGATGTTCATAACATCATTCGATTCATATATATAAAACTATCTTATTCGAAGGTTTAAACTCGTAATCACTAGAACATAGTTTAGTTAATTCTAAACTTGTTCGCAAACAAAAGTTAATCCTTCTAACTTGACTTTTAAAATTAACTAAACACATGTTCTATATCTATATGATATGCTAACTTAATGATTTAAAACCTGGAAACACGAAAAACACCGTAAAACCGAATTTACGCCGTCGTAGTAACACCGCGGGCTGTTTTGGGTTAGTTAATTAAAAACTATGATAAACTTTGATTTAAAAGTTGTTATTCTGATAAAATTATTTTTATTATGAACATGAAACTATATCCAAAAATTATGGTTAAACTCAAAGTGGAAGTATGTTTTCTAAAATGGTCATCTAGACGTCGTTCTTTCGACTGAAATGACTACCTTTACAAAAACGACTTGTAACTTATTTTTCCGACTATAAACCTATACTTTTTCTGTTTAGATTCATAAAATAGAGTTCAATATGAAACCATAGCAATTTGATTCACTCAAAACGGATTTAAAATGAAGAAGTTATGGGTAAAACAAGATTGGATAATTTTTCTCATTTTAGCTACGTGAAAATTGGTAACAAATCTATTCCAACCATAACTTAATCAACTTGTATTGTATATTATGTAATCTTGAGATACCATAGACACGTATACAATGTTTCGACCTATCATGTCGACACATCTATATATATTTCGGAACAACCATAGACACTCTATATGTGAATGTTGGAGTTAGCTATACAGGGTTGAGGTTGATTCCAAAATATATATAGTTTGAGTTGTGATCAATACTGAGATACGTATACACTGGGTCGTGGATTGATTCAAGATAATATTTATCAATTTATTTCTGTACATCTAACTGTGGACAACTAGTTGTAGGTTACTAACGAGGACAGCTGACTTAATAAACTTAAAACATCAAAATATATTAAAAGTGTTGTAAATATATTTTGAACATACTTTGATATATATGTATATATTGTTATAGGTTCGTGAATCAACCAGTGGCCAAGTCTTACTTCCCGACGAAGTAAAAATCTGTGAAAGTGAGTTATAGTCCCACTTTTAAAATCTAATATTTTTGGGATGAGAATACATGCAGGTTTTATAAATGATTTACAAAATAGACACAAGTACGTGAAACTACATTCTATGGTTGAATTATCGAAATCGAATATGCCCCTTTTTATTAAGTCTGGTAATCTAAGAATTAGGGAACAGACACCCTAATTGACGCGAATCCTAAAGATAGATCTATTGGGCCTAACAAACCCCATCCAAAGTACCGGATGCTTTAGTACTTCGAAACTTATATCATATCCGAAGGGTGTCCCGGAATGATGGGGATATTCTTATATATGCATCTTGTTAATGTCGATTACCAGGTGTTCACTATATGAATGATTTTTATCTCTATGTATGGGATGTGTATTGAAATATGAAATCTTGTGGTCTATTGTTACGATTAGATATATATAGGTTAAACCTATAACTCACCAACATTTTTGTTGACGTTTAAAGTATGTTTATTCTCAGGTGAATATTAAGAGCTTCCGCCGTTGCATACTAAAATAAGGACAAGATTTGGAGTCCATGTTTATATAATATTGTGTAAAAACTGCATTCAAGAAACTGATTTCGATGTAACATATTTGTATTGTAAACCATTATGTAATGGTCGTGTGTAAACAGGATATTTTAGATTATCATTATTTGATAATCTACGTAAAGCTTTTTAAACCTTTATTTATGAAATAAAGGTTATGGTTTGTTTTAAAAATGAATGCACTCTTTGAAAAACGTCTCATATAGAGGTCAAAACCTCGCAACGAAATCAATTAATATGGAACGTTTTTTAATCAATAAGAACGGGACATTTCAGTTGGTATCCGAGCGTTGGTCTTAGAGAACCAGAATTTTACATTAGTGTGTCTTATCGAGTTTGTTAGGATGCATTAGTGAGTCTGGACTTCGACCGTGTTTACTTGAAAAATGATTGCTTAACAAATTTTGTTGGAAACTATATATTTTTAACATGTGAATATTATGTGATATATTAATCTCTTAACACGTTTGATATTATGTGATAGATGTCTACCTCTAGAACAAGTCCCATTGACTCACCTAATAATAATGAAGAGTCAAATGTAAATTGGAATGATTCGTGGACTGATTCACAAGTTCCCGAAGAGGAACCGAAAGAAGAATCGGAAAGAATCGGAACCGGATGAAGAAATAGAACCGGTGGGGGAAATAATAAAACGGTTAAGTAAAAGAAAATCCTCAACCAACCGACCAAGGTTAATTATGGTCAATGGTGTTTCCGCCAAGGAAGCAAAATATTGGGAGGATTACCAATTCTCCGATGAATCGGATTCTGGCGAGAATTCCAATGATGTTATAGAAATTACCCCAACTGAATTTAAAAAGGCAAAAGAAAATAATAAGGGAAAGGGCATAAAAATAGAGAAATCTAATTCCAACCCCGATGAACTTTATATGTATCGTCAACCCCCGAAGTCCTTAAGTTGTAACAATGACCCGGGAACCTCTAAACCACCAGGTTTTTCTAAACCAATGTGGAAAAAGACAGCTCGTATTAGGGGAACATCATATATCCCTAGAAACTTGGAAAAATGAACCAAAATCGAAGAAGAAGAAACAAGCGAGTCGGAATAAGATAGTTGTATTCGTGTGGTGTAATATATGTAATATAGTGTGCTTATGCTTTATGATATATGTAAAAATTGCTTGTATTAATAAGTATTTTTTTTTATGAATCTAACTCTTGTCTATTTTACAGTATAAAAACACAAAATGGATAGACAACCCAATATTTTAAGAGACCTACCCGGAGACATGATTGATGAAATCTTGTCTAGAGTCGGTCAGAATTCTTCGGCACAACTATTTAAGGCGAGATCAGTTTGTAAGACATTCGAAGAACGTTCGAAGAATACCTTGGTTTATAAAAGGCTTTCGTTCGAAAGATGGGGGATATCACATTGGGAAATCCATAAGTTACGATGTGTTTACTTTGACGCATATATTGCGGGGAACCCAAATGCTATTTTACGCAATGGGTTAAGAAATTATTTTGACTCAATATATCCGAATATTGGACTTCGTGATTTAGAAAAAGCGGCTAACATGCAACATAAAGAAGCATGTTATGCTTACGGATTAGTAATGTTCGCTTCTCACCAAAGTGAGAACAAGAACATCGGCCTACAACTATTAAACAAAACGTTCCCATAAGTGACGGAGTCGGTAATTGGGGTAAGAAATGAGGTTTTTAGATTGTTACGGGACTGTTGGACATTACGTAACCCTCGTCCCTTTGACGACGTTACAACACGCTGTCTTATCAACGGCCATAACGGTTATGTTCCACAAGACCAATGATGGGAAGTAGTCCTAGTAAAACCAGAATGCATGACTTGTTTCTGGACGTATGAATTACGTGTCTTTATTGCCTTTGCTGAACGACTTGTGTACTAGCTAGAATTATCTTCACAACTATCTTGTATCAAAGTTATTGTGTGCTATATTTCATGCTTTATGTAAAATAAGCGGTATTGTAAGTTTGTAAAATATTGTATAAAAGTTTGAACGCGAAATATTATTATAATCAGTTTTTCATATAGAATTGTAGTAGTTGAATTGTATATTAGCTACTATGTATGAACTTAATGGGTAGGTACTACCCGAATTTAAACTTATAAAACGCTAATATGAAGAAAAAGCTTTTATAAATGAGTTCATATTATGCTACGAAATACTATTAACTACTCTTAATATTCTGTATGATTAACTTGTTCCATTTGACTATTTTGAAGGAAATGGCACCGACTACTCGACACACCGTGAATATGAATGAAGAGGAATTCCGTACTTTTCTAGCTTCAAACATAGCCGCAGTACAGGCTGCGCTACATACCAACAATAACCTTGGATCTAGCAGTACAAGAAATCGTGTAGGATGCACCTACAAAGAATTCACTGCCTGCAAACCTTTGGAATTTGATGGAACCGAAGGACCGATCGGAATGAAACGGTGGACCGAGAAGGTCGAATCAGTGTTTGCCATAAGTAAGTGTACTGAAGAGGACAAAGTGAAGTACGCTACGCATACCTTCACAGGTTCTGCGTTAACATGGTGGAATACCTATCTAGAGCAAGTGGGACAAGACGATGCGTACGCACTACCGTGGTCAGCATTCAAGCACTTGATGAACGAGAAGTACCATCCCAGAACCGAGGTTAATAAGCTCAAGACAGAACTTAGGGGGTTACGAACCCAAGGATTTGATATTACCACGTACGAAAGACGATTCACAGAATTGTGCCTATTGTGTCCGGGAGCATTCGAAGATGAGGAAGAGAAGATCGACGCATTTGTGAAAGGATTACCGGAAAGAATCCAAGAAGATATAAGTTCACACGAGCCCGCCTCCATACAACAGGCATGTAGAATGGCTCACAAACTAGTGAACCAGATTGAAGAAAGAATTAAAGAACAGACTGCTGAAGAGGCCAATGTGAAGCAAGTCAAAAGAAAGTGGGAGGAAAATGGTGATAAGAATCACCAATACAACAACAACAGAAATTACAACAATAATCGCAACAATTATCCCAACAATCGCAACATCAATCGCAACTACAACAAACAGCCCAACAACAACAACAACAACAACAGCAACTACAACAATCATCCCAACAACAATAATAACCGCAACAACAACAACAATCAGAAGCAGCTATGCCAAAGGTGTGAAAAGTATCACTCGGGGTTCTGCACCAAATTTTGCAATAAGTGTAAAAGAAATGGTCATAGCGCGGTGAAGTGTGAGGTCTACGAACCAGGGGTTAATAGAACGAAAGGAACAAATGGTGTCGGAACGAGTAATGGCGGAGCAAGTAGTGTTGGAGCAAGTTATGCCAATGTAGTTTGTTATAAATGTGGAAAACCGGGCCACATTATTAGAAATTGCCCGAACCAGGAGAACACGAATGGACAAGGCCGCGGAAGAGTTTTCAATATTAATGCGACAGAGGCACAGGAAGACCTGGAGCTTGTTACGGGTACGTTTCTTATTGACAATAAATCTTCTTACGTTTTATTTGATTCGGGTGCAGATAGAAGCTATATGAGTAGAGATTTTTGTGCTAAATTAAGTTGTCCATTGATGCCTTTGGATAGTAAATTTTTACTAGAATTAGCAAATGGTAAATTAATTTCAGCAGATAATATATGTCGGAATCGAGAAATTAAACTGGTTAGCGAAACATTTAAGATTGACTTGATACCAGTAGAGTTAGGGAGTTTTGATGTGATAATCGGTATGGACTGGTTGAAAGAAGTGAAAGCAGAGATCGTTTGTTACAAAAATGCAATTCGCATTATACGAGAAAATGGAAAACCCTTAATGGTGTACGGAGAAAAGGGCAACACGAAGCTACATCTTATTAGTAATTTGAAGGCACAAAAACTAATAAGAAAAGGTTGCTATGCTGTTCTAGCACGTCGAGAAAGTACAAACTGAAGAAAAGAGCATCAATGATGTTCCCGTCGCAAAAGAATTTCCCGATGTATTTCCGAAAGAATTACCGGGATTACCCCCACATCGATCCGTTGAATTTCAAATAGATCTTGTACCAGGAGCTGCACCAATAGCTCGTGCTCCTTACAGACTCGTACCCAGCGAGATGAAAGAACTGCAAAGCCAATTACAAGAACTTTTAGAGCATGGTTTCATTCGAACAAGCACATCACCGTGGAGAGCTCCTGTTTTGTTTGTCAAGAAGAAAGATGGTACATTCAGGTTGTGTATCGACTAACAAGAGTTGAACAAACTTACCATCAAGAACCGCTACCCATTACCGAGAATCGACGACTTATTTGATCAACTACAAGGCTCGTCTGTTTATTCAAAGATTGACTTACGTTCCGGGTATCATCAAATGCGGGTGAAAGAAGATGATATTCCAAAGACTGCTTTCAGAACACGTTACGGTCATTACGAGTTTATGGTCATGCAGTTTGGTTTAACTAATGTACCAGCTGTGTTCATGGACCTTATGAACTGAGTGTGTGGACCATACCTTGAAAAGTTTGTCATTGTTTTCATTGATGACATACTTATTTACTCAAAGAATGACCAAGAACATGGTGAACATTTGAGAAAGGTGTTAGAAGTATTGAGGAAGGAAGAATTGTACGCTAAGTTTTCAAAGTGTGCATTTTGGTTGGAAGAAGTTCAATTCCTCGGTCACATAGTGAACAAAGAAGGTATTAAGGTGGATCCGGCAAAGATAGAAACTGTTGAAAAGTGGGAAACCCCGAAAACTCCGAAACACATACGCCAGTTTTTAGGACTAGCTGGTTACTACAGAAGGTTCATCCAAGACTTTTCCAGAATAGCAAAACCCTTGACTGCATTAACGCATAAAGGGAAGAAATTTGAATGGAATGATGAACAAGAGAAAGCGTTTCAGTTATTGAAGAAAAAGCTAACTACGGCACCTATATTGTCATTGCCTGAAGGGAATGATGATTTTGTGATTTATTGTGACGCATCAAAGCAAGGTCTCGGTTGTGTATTAATGCAACTAATGAAGGTGATTGCTTATGCGTCTAGACAATTGAAGATTCACGAACAAAATTATACGACGCATGATTTGGAATTAGGTGCGGTTGTTTTTGCATTAAAGACTTGGAGGCACTACTTATATGAGGTCAAAAGTATTATATATACCGACCACAAAAGTCTTCAACACATATTTAATCAGAAACAACTGAATATGAGGCAGCGTAGGTGGATTGAATTATTGAATGATTATGACTTTGAGATTCGTTATCACCCGGGGAAGGCAAATGTGGTAGCCGATGCCTTGAGCAGGAAGGACAGAGAACCCATTCGAGTAAAATCTATGAATATAATGATTCATAATAACCTTACTACTCAAATAAAGGAGGCGCAACAAGGAGTTTTAAAAAAGGGAAATTTAAAGGATGAAATACCCAAAGGATCGGAGAAGCATCTTAATATTCGGGAAGACGGAACCCGGTATAGGGCTGAAAGGATTTGGGTACCAAAATTTGGAGATATGAGAGAAATGGTACTTAGAGAAGCTCATAAAACCAGATACTCAATACATCCTGGAACGGGGAAGATGTACAAGGATCTCAAGAAATATTTTTGGTGGTCGGGTATGAAAGCCGATGTTGCTAAATACGTAGGAGAATGTTTGACGTGTTCTAAGGTCAAAGCTGAGCATCAGAAACCATCAGGTCTACTTCAACAACCCGAAATCCCGGAATGGAAATGGGAAAACATTACCATGGATTTCATCACTAAATTGCCAAGGACTGCAAGTGGTTTTGATACTATTTGGGTAATAGTTGATCGTCTCACCAAATCATCACACTTCCTGCCAATAAGAGAAGATGACAAGATGGAGAAGTTAGCACGACTGTATTTGAAGGAAGTCGTCTCCAGACATGGAATACCAATCTCTATTATCTCTGATAGGGATGGCAGATTTATTTCAAGATTCTGGCAGACATTACAGCAAGCATTAGGAACTCGTCTAGACATGAGTACTGCCTATCATCCACAAACTGATGGGCAGAGCGAAAGGACGATACAAACGCTTGAAGACATGCTACGAGCATGTGTTATTGATTTCGGAAACAGTTGGGATCGACATCTACCGTTAGCAGAATTTTCCTACAACAACAGCTACCATTCAAGCATTGAGATGGAGCCGTTTGAAGCACTTTATGGTAGAAAGTGCAGGTCTCCGATTTGTTGGAGTGAAGTGGGGGATAGACAGATTACGGGTCCAGAGATTATACAAGAAACTACCGAGAAGATCATCCAAATTCAACAACGGTTGAAAACCGCCCAAAGTCGACAAAAGAGCTACGCTGACATTAAAAGAAAAGATATAGAATTTGAAATTGGAGAGATGTTCATGCTTAAAGTTGCACCTTGGAAAGGTGTTGTTCGATTTGGTAAACGAGGGAAATTAAATCCAAGGTATATTGGACCATTCAAGATTATTGATCGTGTCGGACCAGTAGCTTACCGACTTGAGTTACCTCAACAACTCGCGGCTGTACATAACACTTTCAACATCTCGAATTTGAAGAAATGTTTTGCTAAAGAAGATCTCACTATTCCATTAGATGAAATCCAAATCAACGAAAAACTCCAATTCATCGAAGAACCCGTCGAAATAATGGATCGTGAGGTTAAAAGACTTAAGCAAAACAAGATACCAATTGTTAAGGTTCGATGGAATGCTCGTAGAGGACCCGAGTTCACCTGGGAGCGTGAAGATCAGATGAAGAAGAAATACCCACATCTATTTCCAGAAGATTCGTCAACACCTTCAACAGCTTAAAATTTCGGGACGAAATTTATTTAACGGGTAGGTACTGTAGTGACCCGAACTTTTCCATGTTTATATATATTAATTGAGATTGATATTTACATGATTAAATGTTTCCAATATGTTAAGTAATCAAACTTGTTAAGACTTGATTAATTGAAATATGTTTCATATAGACAATTGACCACCCAAGTTGACCGGCGATTCACGAACGTTAAAACTTGTAAAAACGACATGACGATATATATATGGATATACATATGGTTAACATGAGATTATGATAAGTAAGTATCTCCATAAGTATATTAACAATGAGTTATATACATATAAACAATACTACTAACTTAAGGATTTCGAAACGAGACATATATGTAACGATTATCGTTGTAACGACATTTAAATGTATATATATCATATTAAGATATATTAATATATCATAATATAATGATAATATAATAATTTAACATCTCATTAGATATAATAAACAATGGGTTAACAACATTAATTGAGATCGTTAACTTAAAGGTTTCAAAACAACACTTACATGTAACGACTAACGATGACTTAACGACTCAGTTAAAATGTATATACATGTAGTGTATTTAGATGTATTAAAATACTTTTGGAAGACTTCAAGACATATATCAAGACACTCATAATTAACGAAAATGGTTACAGTTACTTTCCCATTCTTTTCTTTCATCAAGAATTCTAGTCGTATTCTTACCCGTATTATACACAGCTTCAAAACGTACTTACTATGGGTATATACCAATAGGAACTAGTATGGGATTCCACTCTTGATTATGTCATGTATGAATAATCAATTTTACCTTCTACTATGAGCTAGTCAACTAACTAGAACTCCTTTTAACCCCACTCACCACTCACCAATTACCACTCATCATTCACTCCATTTCACTTCCAATTCTCTTTCTAATTCTCTCTCAACACACACACACACTATTATGAATGTATTTTTCCAGTAGTTAATCATCATCTTCATCAAAAATCACTTCAAGAATCAAGCTATAATCATCATAGGAAGAACACTTCAAAAATCCCTTCAAGTTTACTAATTTACTTCCAAGCTTTCTAATCCATTCCAAGTAATCATCTAAGATCAAGAAACCTTTGTTATATACAGTAGGTTATCTTTCTTATTCAAGGTAATATTCATATTCAAACTTTGATTCAATTTCTATAACTATAAACTATCTTAATTCGAGTAAAAATCTTACTTGAACTTGTTTTTGTGTCATGATCCTACTTCAAGAACTTTCAAGCCATCCAAGATCCTTTGAAGCTAGATCATTTCTTGTCACTTCCAGTAGGTTTACCTACTAAACTTGAGGTAGTAATGATATTCATAACATCATTCGATTCATATATATAAAACTATCTTATTCGAAGGTTTAAACTCGTAATCACTAGAACATAGTTTAGTTAATTCTAAACTTGTTCGCAAACAAAAGTTAATCCTTCTAAATTGACTTTTAAAATTAACTAAACACATGTTCTATATCTATATGATATGCTAACTTAATGATTTAAAACCTGGAAACACGAAAAACACCGTAAAACCGGATTTACGCCGCCGTAGTAACACCGCGGGCTGTTTTGGGTTAGTTAATTAAAAACTATGATAAACTTTGATTTAAAAGTTGTTATTCTGAGAAAATTATTTTTATTATGAACATGAAACTATATCCAAAAATTATGGTTAAACTCAAAGTGGAAGTATGTTTTCTAAAATGGTCATCTAGACGTCGTTCTTTCGACTGAAATGACTACCTTTACAAAAATGACTTGTAACTTATTTTTCCGACTATAAACCTATACTTTTTTTGTTTAGATTCATAAAATAGAGTTCAATATGAAACCATAGCAATTTGATTCACTCAAAACGGATTTAAAATGAAGAAGTTATGGGTAAAACAAGATTGGATAATTTTTCTCATTTTAGCTACGTGAAAATTGGTAACAAATCTATTCCAACCATAACTTAATCAACTTGTATTGTATATTATGTAATCTTGAGATACCATAGACACGTATACAATGTTTCGACCTATCATGTCGACACATCTATATATATTTCGGAACAACCATAGACACTCTATATGTGAATGTTGGAGTTAGCTATACAGGGTTGAGGTTGATTCCAAAATATATATAGTTTGAGTTGTGATCAATACTGAGATACGTATACACTGGGTCATGGATTGATTCAAGATAATATTTATCAATTTATTTCTGTACATCTAACTGTGGACAACTAGTTGTAGGTTACTAACGAGGACAGCTGACTTAATAAACTTAAAACATCAAAATATATTAAAAGTGTTGTAAATATATTTTGAACATACTTTGATATATATGTATATATTGTTATAGGTTCGTGAATCAACCAGTGGCCAAGTCTTACTTCCCGACGAAGTAAAAATCTGTGAAAGTGAGTTATAGTCCCACTTTTAAAATCTAATATTTTTGGGATGAGAATACATGCAGGTTTTATAAATGATTTACAAAATAGACACAAGTACGCGAAACTACATTCTATGGTTGAATTATCAAAATCGAATATGCCCCTTTTTATTAAGTCTGGTAATCTAAGAATTAGGGAACAGACACCCTAATTGACGCGAATCCTAAAGATAGATCTATTGGGCCTAACAAACCCCATCCAAAGTACCGGATGCTTTAGTACTTCGAAATTTATATCATATCCGAAGGGTGTCCCGGAATGATGGGGATATTCTTATATATGCATCTTGTTAATGTCGATTACCAGGTGTTCATCATATGAATGATTTTTATCTCTATGTATGGGATGTGTATTGAAATATGAAATCTTGTGGTCTATTGTTACGATTTGATATATATAGGTTAAACCTATAACTCACCAACATTTTTGTTGACGTTTAAAGCATGTTTATTCTCAGGTGAATATTAAGAGCTTCCGCTGTTGCATACTAAAATAAGGACAAGATTTGGAGTCCATGTTTGTATAATATTGTGTAAAAACTGCATTCAAGAAACTGATTTCGATGTAACATATTTGTATTGTAAACCATTATGTAATGGTCGTGTGTAAACAGGATATTTTAGATTATCATTATTTGATAATCTACGTAAAGCTTTTTAAACCTTTATTTATGAAATAAAGGTTATGGTTTGTTTTAAAAATGAATGCAGTCTTTGAAAAACGTCTCATATAGAGGTCAAAACCAACGAAATCAATTAATATGGAACGTTTTTTAATCAATAAGAACGAGACATTTCACATCTTCCACAACAAAGTCTCAGCCAAAGGTTGCTCCGACTGTTCGAGCTACTGGTGGTTCTACTCAAGCTCCACCCACTCATCTACAACAAACTACATCTTCTCAACAAGTTCAAGCTTCTCAACATCCTGAGGTTGCTTCAGGTGATTTGACAGGAATAGTTAACCGGAGATTCATTCAATTGTCTGCTGATTTCGCTAAATTCCAAAAGGCTGCTGATGAAGACAAGAAGAAGACAGAAACTGAAATGTCTGCGTTGAGGAAGTTAGTTGATCGAAAATAGTTGAAGATTGATGAACTATAGAAAAATGTGGGAAGTCAAGCCGGTGAAATCTTAACTCTTCAGACTCAAAATCAAGAATTGACTGAGAGGTTAAATGAATGGGAGAAAAAGGTTGTGGTTGAAGAGGAAGATGGAGAACCAGATCCTTTTGGTACTTTTGGTGAAGCAGAGGAAGACAGGGCTGTTGAAGTTGCTAAAGGCTAAACGGAGGATAACCCGCTAAGAAGGGGAGATCCCTCCGGATCTAACCGAAACTGAGCAGGAATTGATGGCGCGTCTAGAGCGAGAAGCTAAGGAATCTGCTGACGCGACCTCAAAAGCCTCGACTTTAGAGGTTCATGTGTTTGATGAGGATTTAAGCGATTCGGATGCAGTTGATGAAAGTGATAATAATTTTGATGAAGTTGTTATTGAGGATGAGCCAGCTGAGCCTTATCCTCGTTATGAAGGCTGTGATGATGAATATCCAACTTTTGCTGATTATTTTCAGATGAATGATGAGCTTTTGAACAGAAAGTGTAAAGAAAAGGAACAGAAAGAATAAGAGAGTGTGTTACCAGAAGGTTTCTTGCCGGTGAAGATCAACAAAGAAAAGGTTAAAGTGTTGGAAGAAGAATGGAAAATTATGATGCGGATTAGGCAGTATGTGATGAAGCCTAAGGTGGAGCCGCAATTTTTGAAGTTTATCGAGCACTGTGAGAGTTTACGTGCTAAGGGAAAGATAATAGCCTGGGCTTATATTAAAGAATTTGATATATATGCGATCAAGAAAGAACATGGAGTGGATTATATCAAATCTCCATACGAATTCAAAACGTTACCTTATTTTGAGTTTATGCAGGTGGCCAGGCTTAAGATGTTGTATCAGGATTATTGTGGAATTCCCGATATTTTGGTTCGTAAGATAAGAAGATCATATCAGTCACCTAATTTCTTAGGTTTTCGTCCTCAGTTTCCGAAGATCTCTTACAGAACGAACAGGAAAACAGGGGCCAGAAGGAAGATAGTAAAATGTCAACCTGTGAAGTATATGCGGAAGGTTCCTGTGAGGAAGATGCCGCAGCACTTCAGTCCTCGTTTTCATTGGTGGTATTATGATGAACGCTCGGAGGAAGTGGTTATTGTGTTAGACAAAGATGGAGGAGATGAAAATGATAGTATAAGGGTTCTAGATCCAGTTTGGTTGAGAAACTGCTGTGAAGAAGATATGTTTACCCTTTACTACAACAGGATGCTGTATCGCCCAGAGAATCGTGTGCAAGCTGAACAGTACTGCAGAGTTGTCAAACTTTGCTATCTGAAGAACTGGGTGACAGATCCTTATACGGATTGATAACTGAATGCTTTAGTGTAACGGCTAGGTCTTAGGGGGAGTTTGTTGGTGCATGAATCCCCAGCCGTTGTTTATCTTTATGTTTAGCACATTTCGGTTATGTAATAATGTTTACTCGAGACTATTGATTACATTTGTGTTTGTGTGTACTTAACTTGTTAAATGATCAATAAGTTAAACTGCTCAGACAGTCGACCGAGTGTGTATACACACTCGACCGACTGTCCTACTCAGTCGACCGACTGAGGGACATACTCGACCGAGTGTGTCTGGTAGGCAGTATATATACGGGTTTAGCCTAATTGTTTGAGGTTACTCGTCCTATTTACCCTAAGTCGTAGGTTTTCGTCTCGAGAGAACCCTAACACCATATACCACCGAAATATATCGTCTAGGTGTCGATCTAATCTAGTTTTGGCTCTAGGTTTGATCTATTCGATCCCAAAACGACTCATATCTCGGTTTAACCGTATTCTAGTGTATTCCGCCTCTAGGATAGATTGCAAGCGACCTAAGATCCTAAGAATAAACGTCTACAAATAGTGCTGATTCTGAGATTTATCCACGTTGAGGTGGCAAAATATACGGGTTGGTCGAGTTAGGTAACCTGTCAAAATGGATACTTTAATACGGGTCGGGTTGTTTCACTCTTCATTAGTGTTGAAGAGCATTATATTTATATCGATTGCAAATTGTCAACATGATCTGTTTAAAGTAGATGCAGGTTACCATGGCTAGTACAGAACCAAAGACCAAAACAGATGTTCCTTCTGCTGATACAGAACTAAAGACCGAAAAAGATGTTCCTCTTACTAATACACCTAAGGTCTAAGGAGACAGCCAACGTTCCAGAAGTAAGGACTTAACTTAAAATTTAAATTGATATGCTTTCATTGTGATGAATACAAATCAAGAATTTCTATTCTTTTTCTTATTTCTTACTCTTTTAAGTGATAATAGTTCAATGACATAATATGTATCATATACTCGTTGACTCTCTAATTTTGAATTAACATATAAAAACGATCGAGGTGAGTAGTATTACGATGGGTGTAACTGAGAAGGATATATGGGATTTTTTTCCCTTTACTGGCAATATCCATTATATTGAAATGAAAAGGTAAGATTTATAACTTGCGGCTTGAAACTTGTTAATCTTAATTCTTTTAAATAGTATCTATGCAAGGTATAACTGTTTATATGTATAATTAACCTTATGACTTTAGACCGGTAACTGTATAGTGAAAATGAAACAACAAATCATGTGTTTGTCACGTTCAAGGAATCACGGGGAGCAAATACAGCAGTTCTTTTGACAGCAGGTAAATCCAAAACTAGTTTGATGGCCATCTTATTAGAAAGTGCTTGTGAATTTTTCGATAATTTTTGGTATAACAAGACGGTCCTGGTCCGTGATGAACTTCTTGTTGATATATAATTTACAGGGAGCTACAATTGGTCAACTACCAGTTTCAGTAAGAGACGTAGAGAGTTACCAGCTGCCTCCTACTACAAGTACTTTCTTGGTTTTCTTGTAGTTTGGTGCTAGTCATGATCCATCCATAATTTACCTCGAGGTGGCTGGTTCAGATTTTCGACACATTTACTTACGAAAGAGATGATTCAAGTTCGTTAGGTGGGTAAAGTAAATGGATTAATGTGTTGATTAGTCACCCAAAACGCTACCTTTAAAACTTAGAATCTCCTAAATTGTTTTATTCTGATAAATGAATAAATTTAAATATTTGACAGTAATTATTGAAGAAAAACTCATCTTGACCCGCCCAGTTTGTCACTTCTACACCTATACATACATGATCTAGACTTGTGTAGAGTTCTACTTGTATGGATTGTTAGCCATTAGTTAGATATGTATGGTCCTTTTTTATCATGGCATTAACCTATTGAACTACTTAAGCAGACAGGGTCACCATCAAGTGCAGATAGGAAAGGTGAAGTTGCACAAAAAGCCGAGGAAGTAGTCAGCACCATGCTTGCGAAGGGTTTTGTTTTGGGAAAAGATGTACTAAAAAGGCCAAGTCTTTCGATGAAAAACTCCAGTTTCATATCCAACGCCTCTGCTACTGTTGCTTCCATTGACCATAGAATGGGTTTGACTGAGAAGTTAAGCATGGTTAATGAGCGCTACCAAGTAACTGAAGCAACAAAATCGGCCATTGCTAAAGCTGAGCAAAAGGCGAATAGTGCAGGTTCTGCTCTCATGAGCAACTCGTATGTATCTAGTGGAGCTAGCTGTATGGGTGTCGGGTGCCTTTGCTGCAGTTGCGAAGGTAGCTGATAGTGTGGGGTCCAATACTAAAGAGAAGGTTGAAAAATCTGAAGAAGAAAGGGAAGGGTCAAAGACTAAAGAAGATGTTAACGAAGCTGAGAAAGAAAAGGAGTCAAAGACTAACGATAAAGTTCATGAAGCTGTAGAAGAAAAGGATGGGTCAAAAGCTGAATTGAAAATTGAAAGTGAAGAGGAAAAGGACGTTTTAAAGACTAAAGAGAGTGTTATAGCTGAAGAGGAAAAGGATGCATTAAAGACTATAGAGAAGGTTGAAAAAGCTGAAGAATAAATAGATGGGTCGAAGACTAAAGTCGATGTTCATATTGATGAATCTTCGAATAAAGATTCTACTGTGACACCTGTCAAACCATCTACCTGATAACAACAACCTTCCAATTCCGTGAAGAACCATTATGTTGGATGTAATGGAGAATATGACTATTTGGATACAAAATTCAATACAGCGAAAAAAGAACAACATGAAATCTAATATATTCAAATTCTGAAGTCATTTCCTAGATATGATATGAACTAAGTATCTAGCGCACAAATTGTTATATTTCTAAACTCAAGACTTCTAAATGGAAGAAGATCTATACATATTGCATATCTTCTTTACCATAGGAAGTTTACAACACCTGTAAATGGTAATATCTACTCTCCAGTGTGAAAAATGGATACTCTGTAACTAAGGTAACAAAATGTGGTTTTAGAAACCTTATTCCTCTTACTCATATACGAGATAACTTTTATAGATGTGCATCTTTCATTCTGTTCAGGATTAGCATATGTATGTATTCATCCACTCCAGAGTCTGTCAAAATGGAAGTATAATATTAATAAGTCATATGCAATATTGTGACATATAGTTTTGGATGTAAAAAACAGATTGTGGTTTATAGTTTACTACCTTTACACAGTCATGTAGATCCTTATCATTTGACCCATTATGAATCTGAAAATAAAGAGTCAAATATTTAGATTAATAGATGGCAACATTACAGTTGCTTCCCAACAACATGTAGGGTGCATGAGAAGCAATTAAGTTATGCTTGTAAATAAACGCATAAATGAAGATTTATACCCATGCAATTTGTTGATGAGATGATTGTGAGTTGTCTGCTAGACATGCTAAGATCACTAAACTGGCAGCTACAGTTGAGGGCCAGTAGCATAACTGTTCATGCCCTAGTAGTGCGAGTATTGCAAGATAGTTGGCAGTCTTATCCACATCTTGATCAGCTCTTGCAGCTTTGAGATAAAACCTGTTCATTTGTTTCACATGACCATAAATTATAACAAATAGTCGATTTCCTCAATTAAGTGATTATGCGTTAGAAACGAAGACTTTTCATGGTAATAAATGGCATGCATGTATAGACTATAGATACAGTCACGATGGACTGAGAATATCGAATACCATAAGAAATTGTAGATGGTTGGCAGAAAACATTGGAAATTGAGGACTTCCTGGACCAACCATTCCATTGCCACCACTTCAGACCTTCTGTATTCATTGCTTCCTACCTTAAAGTACTGCTGTCGGATACTACAATGATCAAAACATGGTGCTTACCGATTCAGAAAAAAAGATAAAATTAAATACTAAAATTGTGACGTTGTGTACATGTGATGGTATCAAATCATGTTTCATTTAAAAAGTGAACTCTTTAGCTCAAACACAAGACGGCGTAAAATCTCATTGTGATCAACAGATTACAGATAGGGACAGTTATAAGAAGACCAGATAAAGAAATAAGAAAGTATCAGACCTGTTAAAGGGCTGGTTTTCCTCTATCCTTGTCGCAAGGGTGAGACAAGCAATGCCAGCAATTTCAAGCTCCCGTTTGTTTCTGAAGTATCCTTTGGTTAGAAACCGGTCCAAAAGGCTGACACCTAGAAACAATGTTTCCTTCTGAAATTCCTTGCAAGTTGATTCCTGCTTTTAAAATGTACAAAGAATGAGTTAAATAGGTAACCAAATATCTTGCTTAATTAGCATGTAGGTAGACTGTTAGACTCCTACTTTTGGTTCATGTAACAAGGAATCTTCATCTACTTCAACAGCTGTTCTAATGGTCTAAGCATTTTTTTAATCTTCTAACAAGGTAATCAGCATTTTGATTACTTTGATGGTAATAAAACAGAGAGCATGATAGTATGATATGACTAATACTTAATAGGCCAGCGAAACCAACAGGAAGTAAATAGAAAGTAATCTAAGCGTGCAAGTGCATCACGAAAATAAATTTCTAATCGGAAATATCATGACATATTAAAGCGGTTTTAATGGACCTCAATTATCCAATGCACCATCTGAATCCTTTGCTGGACAACCAAATCCCCATATTCCTTCACTCTGCAGTATTCCTCAGCATAATCATGTAGATATACTTGCCTTCTCTCCCTTTGTTTCAACATCCAGTAACTTTCTTCATATTCTTCGTCTTCAGGTCTTAACAATTTCTGACCAAAATCAAACTAAACCACATCACATCCACCATTTATGGAGTACATTTTAATATTAACTAACTAATCCATTAAACAACTCTCAAACGGCATCAAACCTCTGTATAAAGGACTACAGTTATTTATAATACGGAGTAATTAATAACGTCAGTAACATATACACAAACAACTAATTGCAGAATTATGCTACGAATATCTCAATAAAACAAAATATATCGCCAAATGAAGCTAAGGCGTAATTACTTACAACAATTCTATCAGAAGTTTCGTTGTGATTGAATTCTGAATGCATGTTTGTAGAAAACTCGGATTCGCAAAACTTTTGACGGTAAATGAGGAACAACTGGAACGTCGGTGAAGGAGTTGTATCGCCAAACGACCGTTCAGAAAACTGGCTACCGGAATCGTTCCACGATGACGTCACAAAATCAGATGAAAATTCAACCTCAGTACTCTCGTCATTAACATCCGTACACACAGCCGATGATTGATTACACTCTTCATCTTCGTACGATAAATTCTCAGAACAAGTCAAATCAAAGTCATCTGAAATTAATTTTGACTCTCCGCAATTTTCCGGTTGATCATCGTGAGTTGTTTCATCAACTTCTGATTTATTGATGTACGGAATAATTTGACCGGATTTTGGTGCAATGAAAGCTGATTGACCTTCGTTGACAGTTTCATTTGTTTCCGATTTAGTAACGTAGGCACTAATTTTTTCAGATTTTGGCTCAGTATACGCTGATTGACCTTCGTTGATTATTGTAGCGAATTTAGGTTGAGGAGAAAGTAACCGTGACGAAATTGAAACGACGTCGGTTTCTTCAATTCCTTGCAAATTATCTCTTCCGTTTATCAGAAATTTCGGAAACACTGAACATTCCGACCGCGTCGTGATTTCTGAATTCTCGATTCCGGCAACATCAACTGAGACTGAAACGACGTCGTTTTCAGCTTTTGCATAGTTCAAAGCATCAAATCCTTTACGAATCACGTTTTTCGAGCTCGAATCAACTAAATCAACACACGAAGACGATTCCGACACCTCAATCTCCTCCTTCTTCAGAGTTGCAAGCCGCTTGCTATAGGATCTCGTAATCCTCCGAAACTCACCGGCGACATTTTCGTCAACGAAACTTCTCTTCTTCGCCGGTTTATTATTCGTCGATATTCTACTAGACGAATCGCAGGAGAAATCAACATCACGCGTTAAATTCGAAGTCGAATCAGCGATTGAAGTAGAAACGAGCTTTCGAGCAGGAGATAATTTCAGAATCGGTGAAAAGTTCGAACGTTTCCGGCGAGGTAGCTTTGATCTGAACTTCTTCATAGCGAATTGAACACTACTTTTAGCTGTAATGATAGTGCTGAACTGTTATGATTTAAGTACAGGATGTTGATATGGTGACCGTGAATTCATCGAAGTGTTTTTGTTCTCTCATTGCGTGTGTATGAGTGAGGGTGTGAGTACTGTGTGAAATGTAAAACGGTTATGAACGTTGGGGTTGGATACTATGTGGGGTAACGTGGGAAGGTGGTATGTATGTGTGGGGCCCGCTCACAGCATTAATATTATCACGTAAAAGGACTGCCGTCATAACTATACGACTAAAATAAGTATTTTTAACGAAACTATGACAAAAAATAATCAATTTAATAAATCACAATCTTGCAAAATGATTTTTTACTTTCAATTTTGTATCCACCTTATCTAACTACGTAGTATAAATTTATTAACATAATGATAAACTATATAGATAAAATATTAGAGGATCCGTTAAGTCACAATGTGTGTGAGAGAGAAAGAGAGGAGTGAGAGAGTGAGGAACAACAATACTGCGGACACGGGTAGAGTAAGGGATCGATACAACGGAGGACTACAACACAGATTTAATAGGCTTTTCGGGATTCAATTGACATCGTTCATGTTTTTCAACTTCTCGGACGAATGGAACGTCCCAAAACTTTGGAGAGTTTTCAAGAATCTAGGGGATATTAGGGATGTATACATGGTTGGTAAGAGGTTAAAGAACGGGAAACGTTTTGCCTATGCAAGATTTGCAAACGTCAAAGATGAAGATCGGCTATTGGATTCTCTAAACGGTATCACATTTGATGAGAACCCGATTAGGGTCTTCAAGGCATACAAGCGGTCTAGTGTTACTACAGAAGGCCATGTCAATCGACATGGAAAAAATGATAAGGCAAAAGACAACAGTAATATCAATAACAACGCTTTACGTGATGAAAGGAACTATCGTGATGTGGCCGAAAATCACGATGGGGACCTAAGGGATAAACTAATCAAAAACGATCTCGGAAACACGATCACAAAGATTCATGAAAAGAAGAAAACGTTTAGTAAGACAGTGGAGATTAATCTGAGGGAATGCAATACCCACCTATCAAAAAGATCTATCATCGGCACTGTTAGAGATTGGGAAAAAATCAAGCAAATCGTTGGGTTATGTAAAGTTGAGGGGATGTCTAATTGTGATATCAAATATGTTGGGGGCTTTCAAATCTTGTTCATCTTTAATTCTTCTTTTGAAGCAAAGCAAGTTCTGGAAAACAAAAATCACGCTATCCACAAATGGTGCTTAAAGGTTAGTATTTTAGAAATTAATGCCTCAAGTGTTCAGAGGCTGATTTGGATTGATATTGTTGGGGTTCCGGCAATCTGTTGGAATGAAGTGGTGTTCAAGGCAATTGCAAAAACATGGGGGACTGTTCTTGATTCAGAAAACTGCACTCTAACAAATGAAAATAAAATCTAATTTCGGGCAAGGTACTCATCCTTACAGATAATAACATTGAATTTATTAAGGATATTGTTGACGTCAAAGTGGATAATTCGTGGATCAAAGTTACTGTATATGAAAGCCTTACGGTCCCAATTATTATTGAAGAGGAATCTGAGAAAACTCATGATTGCTCGGGTAACAACAGTGAAGACAATGATGAATTCATTGACGACACTTATGATAACTCAGACGACGATCTTATGGGAGAAGATTATTTTGCTTCGGACGATGAAGGGCTATTTAAAAATCTTGATGAAACTCATATTCCGGCTGTCGAAAATAAAATTGTTGATGACGATAACATTAATGTTGAACGGAATGATCAAACGGTTGAAGATGAAGAATCCGATTGCCTTAGGATCAAAAATCTCTTTCGGTGCAACAACAATGATGGAAAAGAGAATTATGTTGGGAATAATAATTATTCCACATCCCCACTAAATGTAAATGATAATTATTCCACATCCCAAGTCAACGAATCTGTTCCCTGTCATTTTTCAACAAAGGTAAATGATAATTTTTGGGCAATTTGGGCCGCACTTCACAAAGCCCAACAAATGTTGATGATGCAATCCACAATTCGAAAAAGAAGACACCCCATAATGAGTATAACCAAGCTTGTAATGGGTCAGGCCCAACTGAAGCTGGACAAGAGGATCAAAAAATTAATGGAAAACCCAGCACAATAGCAAAAGGCTCAGCTCCTGTAAATGAAAAAAAATCCATCGACAGAAGAAAAAAAAGGCAGAAGTTAAAGGAATTCCAGGTGAAAAAAAATCAACAAACAATAACCAAATAAAAAAAGATTGTTTCTGGTCTAATATCCACAGATGGAAAACATCTTCAAGGATGCTAAATGTTAAGAATGTGGCGAGAAAAGTGGGTAATGAGCTTAAACCATTAAAATCGACATGTAGTTCCTGTGATGTAAAACCATCGACTTCGTCATCCTCCAGCCACACAAATAATTCGAAGAATACATATGGTACTGTTACATCCCATGGCAGGAATCAAACTGGGAAAGTGCGCGAATATGGTGATAATCTTAGTCTCAAATGGAAAAAAAAGGCATCCAATCAGTAAGTCGATGTGTCACTATCTCGTTAATTATTTGTTATTTAATGAGGATTATTTCACTTAATTTACGTGGGTTCGGGATTGGTAGTAAAAAGAATAAATTCGGGGGAGTAAAAAGGCTTA
Organism: Rutidosis leptorrhynchoides; assembly: GCF_046630445.1. Classification (NCBI taxonomy): domain Eukaryota; kingdom Viridiplantae; phylum Streptophyta; class Magnoliopsida; order Asterales; family Asteraceae; genus Rutidosis; species Rutidosis leptorrhynchoides. The sequence goes on along the minus strand of NC_092340.1, from coordinate 278,227,054 downwards.
TCTCAAAAGAAAGGCCTTCTTTTTTGGCACTTCAAGAAACGAAATTACATTCTGTTGATATTAATTGGATTGGAAGTTTATGGGGCTCAAATGATTGTAGTTTCATTCAAAAGAAAATGGTTGGAAAATTGGGTGGTTAATTGCTGATTTGGGATACAAATGTGTTCGATGCCGAGGATGTTATTAGTTTTGATTGTGTAATTGGTATTAAGGGTAAATGGAAAGGGCTCGGATGTAATGTAAATATCGCAAATGTTTATGGGCCACATGATGATACAAATAAAGTCAAGTTATGGGAAGCACTCGGTAATGTAGTGACGGGTAATGTCGAAGAATGGGTTTTATGTGGTGATTTCAATGAGGTTCGTGATGAATCCGAAAGATTCAATTGTGAGTTTATTGAATATAGAGCGAAAAGATTCAATGAATTCATAGCCGATTCAAGATTAATGGAGATTCCGTTGGGTGGTAGAAATTTTACGAGGGTTAGTGATGATGGTCTTAAATATAGTAAACTTGATAGATTCTGTAGTGACCCGAACTTTTCCATGTTTATATATATTAATTGAGATTGATATTTACATGATTAAATGTTTCCAACATGTTAAGCAATCAAACTTGTTAAGACTTGATTAATTGAAATATGTTTCATATAGACAATTGGCCACCCAAGTTGACCGGTGATTCACGAACGTTAAAACTTGTAAAAAACTATATGATGACATATATATGGATATATATATAGTTAACATGATACTATGATAAGTAAACATATCATTAAGTATATTAACAATGAACTACATATGTAAAAACAAGACTACTAACTTAATGATTTTTAAACGAGACATATATGTAACGATTATCGTTGTAAAGACATTTAATGTATATATATATATCATATTAAGAGATATTCATACATGATAATATAATAATTTAAAATCTCATTTGATATTATAAACATTGGGTTAACAACATTTAACAAGATCGTTAACCTAAAGGTTTCAAAACAACACTTACATGTAACGACTAACGATGACTTAACGACTCAGTTAAAATGTATATACATGTAGTGTTTTAATATGTATTTATACACTTTTGAAAGACTTCAATACACTTATCAAAATACTTCTACTTAACAAAAATGCTTACAATTACATCCTCGTTCAGTTTCATCAACAATTCTACTCGTATGCACCCGTATTCGTACTCGTACAATACACAGCTTTTAGATGTATGTACTATTGGTATATACACTCCAATGATCAGCTCTTAGCAGCCCATGTGAGTCACCTAACACATGTGGGAACCATCATTTGGCAACTAGCATGAAATATCTCATAAAATTACAAAAATATGAGTAATCATTCATGACTTATTTACATGAAAACAAAATTACATATCCTTTATATCTAATCCATACACCAACGACCAAAAACACCTACAAACACTTTCATTCTTCAATTTTCTTCATCTAACTGATCTCTCTCAAGTTCTATCTTCAAGTTCTAAGTGTTCTTCATATATTCTACAAGTTCTAGTTACATAAAATCAAGAATACTTTCAAGTTTGCTAGCTCACTTCCAATCTTGTAAGGTGATCATCCAACCTCAAGAAATCTTTGTTTCTTATAGTAGGTTATCATTCTAATACAAGGTAATAATCATATTCAAACTTTGGTTCAATTTCTATAACTATAACAATCTTATTTCAAGTGATGATCTTACTTGAACTTGTTTTCGTGTCATGATTCTGCTTCAAGAACTTCGAGCCATCCAAGGATTCGTTGAAGCTAGATCCATTTTTCCCTTTTCCAGTAGGTTTATCCAAGGAACTTAAGGTAGTAATGATGTTCATAACATCATTCGATTCATATATATAAAGCTATCTTATTCGAAGGTTTAAACATGTAATCACTAGAACATAGTTTAGTTAATTCTAAACTTGTTCGCAAACAAAAGTTAATCCTTCTAACTTGACTTTTAAAATCAACTAAACACATGTTCTATATCTATATGATATGCTAACTTAATGATTTAAAACCTGGAAACACGAAAAATATCGTAAAACCGGATTTACGCCGTCGTAGTAACACCGCGGGCTGTTTTGGGTTAGTTAATTAAAAACTATGATAAACTTTGATTTAAAAGTTGTTATTCTGAGAAAATGATTTTTATTATGAACATGAAACTATATCCAAAAATTATGGTTAAACTCAAAGTGGAAGTATGTTTTCTAAAATGGTCATCTAGACGTCGTTCTTTCGACTGAAATGACTACCTTTACAAAAACGACTTGTAACTTATTTTTCCGACTATAAACCTATACTTTTTCTGTTTAGATTCATAAAATAGAGTTCAATATGAAACCATAGCAATTTGATTCACTCAAAACGGATTTAAAATGAAGAAGTTATGGGTAAAACAAGATTGGATAATTTTTCTCATTTTAGCTACGTGAAAATTGGTAACAAATCTATTCCAACCATAAATTAATCAACTTGTATTGTATATTATGTAATCTTGAGATACCATAGACACGTATACAATATTTCGACTTATCATGTCAACACATCTATATATATTTCGGAACAACCATAGACACTCTATATGTGAATGTTGGAGTTAGCTATACAGGGTTGAGGTTGATTCCAAAATATATATAGTTTGAGTTGTGATCAATACTGAGATACGTATACACTGGGTCGTGGATTGATTCAAGATAATATTTATCGATTTATTTCTGTACATCTAACTGTGGACAACTAGTTGTAGGTTACTAACGAGGACAGCTGACTTAATAAACTTAAAACATCAAAATATATTAAAAGTGTTGTAAATATATTTTGAACATACTTTGATATATATGTATATATTGTTATAGGTTCGTGAATCAACCAGTGGCCAAGTCTTACTTCCCGACGAAGTAAAAATCTGTGAAAGTGAGTTATAGTCCCACTTTTAAAATCTAATTTTTTTGGGATGAGAATACATGCAGGTTTTATAAATGATTTACAAAATAGACACAAGTACGTGAAACTACATTCTATGGTTGAATTATCGAAATCGAATATGCCCCTTTTTATTAAGTCTGGTAATCTAAGAATTAGGGAACAGACACCCTAATTGACGCGAATCCTAAAGATAGATCTATTGGGTCTAACAAACCCCATCCAAAGTACCGGATGCTTTAGTACTTCGAAATTTATATCATATCCGAAGGGTGTCCCGGAATGATGGGGATATTCTTATATATGCATCTTGTTAATGTAGGTTACCAGGTGTTCACCATATGAATGATTTTTATCTCTATGTATGGGATGTGTATTGAAATATGAAATCTTGTGGTCTATTATTATTATGATTTGATATATATAGGTTAAACCTATAACTCACCATCATTTTTGTTGACGTTTTAAGCATGTTTATTCTCAGGTGATTATTAAGAGCTTCCGCTGTCGCATACTTAAATAAGGACGAGATTTGGAGTCCATGCTTGTATGATATTGTGTAAAAACTGCATTCAAGAAACTTATTTTGTTGTAACATATTTGTATTGTAAACCATTATGTAATGGTCATGTGTAAACAGGATATTTTAGATTATCATTATTTGATAATCTACGTAAAGCTTTTTAAACCTTTATTGATGAAATAAAGGTTATGGTTTGTTTTAAAATGAATGCAGTCTTTGAAAAACGTCTCATATAGAGGTCAAAACCTCGCAACAAAATCAATTAATATGGAATGTTTTTAATCAATAAGAACGGGACATTTCAGTTGGTATCCGAGCGTTGGTCTTAGAGAACCAGAATTTTGCATTAGTGTGTCTTATCGAGTTTGTTAGGATGCATTAGTGAGTCTGGACTTCGACCGTGTTTACTTGAAAAATGATTGCTTAACAAATTTTGTTGGAAACTATATATTTTTAACATGTAAATATTATGTGATATATTAATCTCTTAACGTGTTTGATATTATGTGATAGATGTCTACCTCTAGAACAAGTCCCATTGACTCACCTAATAATAATGAAGAGTCAAATGTAAATTGGAATGATTCGTGGACTGATTCACAAGTTCCCGAAGAGGAACCGGAAGAAGAGTCGGAACCGGAAGAAGAATCGGAACCGGAAGAAGAATCGGAACCGGATGAAGAAATAGAACCGGTGGGGGAAATAATAAAACGGTTAAGTAAAAGAAAATCCTCAACCAACCGACCAAGGTTAATTATGGTCAATGGTGTTTCCGCCAAGGAAGCAAAATATTGGGAGGATTACCAATTCTCCGATGAATCGGATTCCGACGAGAATTCCGATGATGTTATAGAAATTACCCCAACTGAATATAAAAAGGCAAAAGAAAATAATAAAGGAAAGGGCATAAAAATATAGAAATCTAATTCCAACCCCGATGAACTTTATATGTATCGTCAACCCCCGAAGTCCTTAAGTTGTAACAATGACCCGGGAACCTCTAAACCACCAGGTTTTTCTAAACCAATGTGGAAAACGACGGCTCGTATTAGGGGAACATCATATATCCCTAGAAACTTGGCAAAACGAACCAAAACCGAAGAAGAAGAAACAAGCGAGTCGGAATAAGATAGTTGTATTCGTGTGGTGTAATATATGTAATATAGTGTGCTTATGCTTTATGATATATGTAAAAATTGCTTGTATTAATAAGTATTTTTTTATGAATCTAACTCTTGTCTATTTTACAGTATAAAACACAAAATGGATAGACAACCCAATATTTTAAGAGACCTACCCGGAGACATGATTGATGAAATCTTGTCTAGAGTCGGTCAGAATTCTTCGGCACAACTATTTAAGGCGAGATCAGTTTATAAGACATTCGAAGAACGTTCCAAGAATACCTTGGTTTATAAAAGGCTTTCGTTCGAAAGATGGGGGATATCACATTGGGAGATCCATAAGTTACGATGTATTTACTTTGACGCATATATTGCTGGGAACCCAAATGCTATTTTACGCAATGGGTTAAGAAATTATTTTGACTCAATATATTCGAATATTGGACTTCGTGATTTAGAAAAAGTGGCTAACATGCAACATAAAGAAGCTTGTTATGCTTACGGATTAGTAATGTTCGCTTCTCACCAAAGTGAGAACAAGAACATCGGGCTACAACTATTAAACAAAATGTTCCCACAAGTGACGGAGTCGGTAATTGGGGTAAGAAATGAGGTTTTTAGATTGTTACAGGACTGTTGGACATTACATAACCCTCGTCCCTTTGACGACGTTACAACACGCTGTCTTATCAACGGCCATAACGGTTATGTTCCACAAGACCAAGGATGGGAAGTAATCCTAGTAAAACCAGAATGCATGACTTGTTTCTGGACGTATGAATTACGTGTTTTTATTGCCTTTGCTGAACGACTTGTGTACTAGCTAGAATTATCTTCACAACCATCTTGTATCAAATTTATTGTGTGCTATATTTCATGCTATATGTAAAATAAGCGGTATTGTAAGTTTGTAAAATATTGTGTAAAAGTTTGAACGCGAAATATTATTATAATCAGTTTTTCATATAGAATTGTAGTAGTTGAATTGTATATTAGCTACTAAGTATGAACTTAACGGGTAGGTACTACCCGAATTTAAACTTATAAAACGCTAATATGAAGAAAAAGCTTTTATAAATGAGTTCATATTATGCTACGAAATACTATTAACTACTCTTAATATTCTGTATGATTAACTTGTTCCATTTGACTATTTTGAAGGAAATGGCACCGACTACTCGACACACCGTGAATATGAATGAAAAGGAATTCCGTACTTTTCTAGCTTCAAACATAGCCGCAGTACAGGCTGCGCTACATACCAACAATAACCTTGGATCTAGCAGTACAGGAAATCGTGTAGGATGCACCTACAAAGAATTCACTGCCTGCAAACCTTTGGAATTTGATGGAACCGAAGGACCGATCGGATTGAAACGGTGGACCGAGAAGGTCGAATCGGTGTTTGCCATAAGTAAGTGTACTGAAGAGGACAAAGTGAAGTACGCTACGCATACCTTCACAGGTTCTGCGTTAACATGGTGGAATACCTATCTAGAGCAAGTGGGACAAGACGATGCGTATGCACTACCGTGGTCAGCATTCAAGCACTTGATGAACGAGAAGTACCGTCCCAGAATCGAGGTCAATAAGCTCAAGACAGAACTTAGAGGGTTACGAACCCAAGGATTTGATATTACCACGTACGAAAGACGATTCACAGAATTGTGCCTATTGTGTCCGGGAGCATTCGAAGATGAGGAAGAGAAGATCGACGCGTTTGTGAAAGGATTACCGGAAAGAATCCAAGAAGATATAAGTTCACAAGAGCCCGCCTCCATACAACAGGCATGTAGAATGGCTCACAAACTAGTGAACAAGATTGAAGAAAGAATTAAAGAACAGACTGCTGAAGAGGCCAATGTGAAGCAAGTCAAAAGAAAGTGGGAGGAAAACGGTGATAAGAATCACCAATACAACAACAACAGCAATTACAACAATAATCGCAACAATTATCCCAACAATCGCAACATCAATCGCAACTACAACAAACGGCCCAACAACAACAACAACAACAACAACAACAACAACAACAACAACAACTACAACAATCATCCCAACAACAATAATAACCGCAACAACAACAACAACAATCAGAAGCAGCTATGCCAAAGGTGTGAAAAGTATCACTAGGGGTTCTGCACCAAATTTTGCAACAAGTGTAAAAGAAATGGTCATAGCGCGGCGAAGTGTGAGGTCTACGGACCAGGGGTTAATAGAACGAAAGGAACAAATGGTGTCAGAACGAGTAATGGCGGAGCAAGTAGTGTCGGAGCAAGTTATGCCAATGTAGTTTGTTATAAATGTGGAAAACCGGGCCACATTATTAGAAATTGCCCGTACCAGGATAACACGAATGGACAAGGCCACGGAAGAGTTTTCAATATTAATGCGACAGAGGCACAGGAAGACCCGGAGCTTGTTACGGGTACGTTTCTTATTGACAATAAATCTGCTTACGTTTTATTTGATTCGGGTGCGGATAGAAGCTATATGAGTAGAGATTTTTGTGCTAAATTAAGTTGTCCATTGACGCCTTTGGATAGTAAATTTTTACTAGAATTAGCAAATGGTAAATTAATTTCAGCAGATAATATATGTCGGAATCGAGAAATTAAACTGGTTAGCGAAACATTTAAGATTGATTTGATACCGGTAGAGTTAGGGAGTTTTGATGTGATAATCGGTATGGACTGGTTGAAAGAAGTGAAAGCAGAGATCGTTTGTTACAAAAATGCAATTCGCATTATACGAGAAAAAGGAAAACCCTTAATGGTGTACGGAGAAAAGGGCAACACGAAGCTACATCTTATTAGTAATTTGAAGGCACAAAAACTAATAAGAAAAGGTTGCTATGCAGTTCTAGCACACGTCGAGAAAGTACAAAATGAAGAAAAGAGCATCAATGATGTTCCCATTGCAAAAGAATTTCCCGATGTATTTTCGAAAGAATTACCGGGATTACCCCCACATCGATCCGTTGAATTTCAAATAGATCTTGTACCAGGAGCTGCACCAATAGCTCGTGCTCCTTACAGACTCGCACCCAGCGAGATGAAAGAACTGCAAAGCTAATTACAAGAACTTTTAAAGCGTGGTTTCATTCGACCAAGCACATCACCGTGGGGAGCTCCTGTTTTGTTTGTCAAGAAGAAAGATGGTACATTCAAGTTGTGTATCGACTACCGAGAGTTGAACAAACTTACCATCAAGAACCGCTACCCAGTACGGAGAATCGATGACTTATTTGATCAACTACAAGGCTCGTCTGTTTATTCAAAGATTGACTTACGTTCCGGGTATCATCAAATGCGGGTGAAAGAAGATGATATTCCAAAGACTGCTTTCAGAACACGTTACGGTCATTACGAGTTTATGGTCATTCCGTTTGGTTTAACTAATGCACCAGCTGTGTTCATGGACCTTATGAACCGAGTGTGTGGACCATACCTTGACAAGTTTGTCATTGTTTTCATTGATGACATACTTATTTACTCAAAGAATGACCAAGAACACGGTGAACATTTGAGAAAGGTGTTAGAAGTATTGAGGAAGGAAAAATTGTGCGCTAAGTTTTCAAAGTGTGCATTTTGGTTGGAAGAAGTTCAATTCCTCGGTCACATAGTGAACAAAGAAGGTATTAAGGTGGATCCGGCAAAGATAGAAACTGTTGAAAAGTGGGAAACCCCGAAAACTCCAAAACACATACGCCAGTTTTTAGGACTAGCTGGTTACTACAGAAGGTTCATCCAAGACTTTTCCAGAATAGCAAAACCCTTGACTGCATTAACGCATAAAGGGAAGAAATTTGAATGGAATGATGAACAAGAGAAAGCGTTTCAGTTATTGAAGAAAAAGCTAACTACGGCACCTATATTGTCATTGCCTGAAGGGAATGATGATTTTGTGATTTATTGTGACGCATCAAAGCAAGGTCTCGGTTGTGTATTAATGCAACGAACGAAGGTGATTGCTTATGCGTCTAGACAATTAAAGATTCAAGAACAAAATCATACGACGCATGATTTGGAATTAGGCGCGGTTGTTTTTGTATTAAAGACTTGGAGGCACTACTTATATGGGGTCAAAAGTATTATATATACCGACCACAAAAGTCTTCAACACATATTTAATCAGAAACAACTGAATATGAGGCAGCGTAGGTGGATTGAATTATTGAATGATTACGACTTTGAGATTCGTTACCACCCGGGGAAGGCAAATGTGGTAGCCGATGCCTTGAGCAGGAAGGACAGAGAACCCATTCGAGTAAAATCTATGAATATAATGATTCATAATAACCTTACTACTCAAATAAAGGAGGCGCAACAAGGAGTTTTAAAAGAGGGAAATTTAAAGGATGAAATACCCAAAGGATCGAAGAAGCATCTTAATATTCGGGAAGACGGAACCCGGTATAGGGCTGAAAGGATTTGGGTACCAAAATTTAGAGATATGAGAGAAATAGTACTTAGAGAAGCTCATAAAACCAGATACTCAATACATCCTGGAACGGGGAAGATGTACAAGGATCTCAAGAAACATTTTTGGTGGCCGGGTATGAAAGCTGATGTTGCTAAATACGTAGGAGAATGTTTGACATGTTCTAAGGTCAAAGCTGAGCATCAGAAACCATCAGGTCTACTTCAACAACCCGAAATCCCGGAATGGAAATGGGAAAACATTACCATGGATTTCATCACTAAATTGCCAAGGACTGCAAGTGGTTTTGATACTATTTGGGTAATAGTTGATCGTCTCACCAAATCAGCACACTTCCTGCCAATAAGAGAAGATGACAAGATGGAGAAGTTAGCACGACTGTATTTGAAGGAAGTCGTCTCCAGACATGGAATACCAATCTCTATTATCTCTGATAGGGATGGCAGATTTATTTCAAGATTCTGGCAGACATTACAGCAAGCATTAGGAACTCGTCTAGACATGAGTACTGCCTATCATCCACAAACTGATGCGCAGAGCGAAAGGACGATACAAACACTTGAAGACATGCTACGAGCATGTGTTATTGATTTCAGAAACAGTTGGGATCGACATCTACCGTTAGCAGAATTTTCCTACAACAACAGCTACCATTCAAGCGTTGAGATGGCGCCGTTTGAAGCACTTTATGGTAGAAAGTGTAGGTCTCCGATTTGTTGGAGTGAAGTGGGGGATAGACAGATTACGGGTTCAGAGATTATACAAGAAACTACCGAGAAGATCATCCAAATTCAACAACGGTTGAAAACCGCCCAAAGTCGACAAAAGAGCTACGCTGACATTAAAAGAAAAGATATAGAATTTGAAATTGGAGAGATGGTCATGCTTAAAGTTGCACCTTGGAAAGGCGTTGTTCGATTTGGTAAACGAGGGAAATTAAATCCAAGGTATATTGGACCATTCAAGATTATTGATCGTGTCGGACCAGTAGCTTATCGACTTGAGTTACCTCAACAACTCGCGGCTGTACATAACACTTTCCACGTCTCGAATTTGAAGAAATTTTTTGCTAAAGAAGATCTCACTATTCTGTTAGATGAAATCCAAATCAACGAAAAACTTCAATTCATCGAAGAACCCGTCGAAATAATGGATCGTGAGGTTAAAAGACTTAAGCAAAATAAGATACCAATTGTTAAGGTTCGATGGAATGCTCGTAGAGGACCCGAGTTCACCTGGGAGTGTGAAGATCAGATGAAGAAGAAATACCCGCATCTATTTCCAGAAGATTCGTCAACACCTTCAACAGCTTAAAATTTCGAGACGAAATTTATTTAACGGGTAGGTACTGTAGTGACCCGAACTTTTCCATGTTTATATATATTAATCGAGATTGATATTTACATGATTAAATGTTTCCAACATGTTAAGCAATCAAACTTGTTAAGACTTGATTAATTGAAATATGTTTCATATAGACAATTGACCACCCAAGTTGACCGGTGATTCACGAATGTTAAAACTTGTAAAAAACTATATGATTACATATATATGGATATATATATATAGTTAACATGATACTATGATAAGTAAACATATCATTAAGTATATTAACAATGAACTACATATGTAAAAACAAGACTACTAAAACGAGACATATATGTAACGATTATCGTTGTAAAGACATTTAATGTATATATATCATATTAAGAGATATTCATACATGATAATATCATGATAATATAATAATTTAAAATCTTATTTGATATTATAAACATTGGGTTAACAACATTTAACAAGATCGTTAACCTAAAGGTTTCAAAACAACACTTACATGTAACGACTAACGATGACTTAACGACTCAGTTAAAATGTATATACATGTAGTGTTTTAATATGTATTTATACACTTTTGAAAGACTTAAATACACTTATCAAAATACTTCTACTTAACAAAAATTCTTACAATTACATCCTCGTCCAGTTTCATCAACAATTCTACTCGTATGCACCCGTATTCGTACTCGTACAATACACAGCTTTTAGATGTATGTACTATTGGTATATACACTCCAATGATCAGCTCTTAGCAGCCCATGTGAGTCACCTAACACATGTAGGAACCATCATTTGGCAACTAGCATGAAATATCTCATAAAATTACAAAAATATGAGTAATCATTCATGACTTATTTACATGAAAACAAAATTACATATCCTTTATATCTAATCCATACACCAACGACCAAAAACACCTACAAACACTTTCATTCTTCAATTTTCTTCATCTAACTGATCTCTCTCAAGTTCTATCTTCAAGTTCTAAGTGTTCTTCATATATTCTACAAGTTCTAGTTACATAAAATCAAGAATACTTTCAAGTTTGCTAGCTCACTTCCAATCTTGTAAGGTGATCATCCAACCTCAAGAAATCTTTGTTTCTTACAGTAGGTTATCATTCTAATATAAGGTAATAATCATATTCAAACTTTGGTTCAATTTCTATAACTATAACAATCTTATTTCAAGTGATGATCTTACTTGAACTTGTTTTCGTGTCATGATTCTGCTTCAAGAACTTCGAGCCATCCAAGGATTCATTGAAGCTAGATCCATTTTTCTATTTTCCAGTAGGTTTATCCAAGGAACTTAAGGTAGTAATGATGTTCATAACATCATTCGATTCATATATATAAAGCTATCTTATTCGAAGGTTTAAACTTGTAATCACTAGAACATAGTTTAGTTAATTCTAAACTTGTTCGCAAACAAAAGTTAATCCTTCTAACTTGACTTTTAAAATCAACTAAACACATGTTATATATCTATATTATATGCTAACTTAATGATTTAAAACCCGGAAACACGAAAAATACCGTAAAACCGAATTTACGACGTCGTAGTAACACCGCGGGCTGTTTTGGGTTAGTTAATTAAAAACTATGATAAACTTTGATTTAAAAGTTGTTATTCTGAGAAAATGATTTTTATTATGAACATGAAACTATATCCAAAAATTATGGTTAAACTCAAAGTGGAAGTATATTTTCTAAAATAGTCATCTAGACGTCGTTCTTTCGACTCAAATGACTACCTTTACAAAAACGACTTGTAACTTATTTTTCCGACTATAAACCTATACTTTTTCTGTTTAGATTCATAAAATAGAGTTCAATATGAAACCATAGCAATTTGATTCACTCAAAACGGATTTAAAATGAAGAAGTTATGGGTAAAACAAGATTGGATAATTTTTCTCATTTTAGCTACGTGAAAATTGGTAACAAATCTATTCCAACCATAACTTAATCAACTTGTATTGTATATTATGTAATCTTGAGATACCATAGACACGTATACAATGTTTCGACTTATCATTTCGACACATCTATATATATTTCGGAACAACCATAGACACTCTATATGTGAATGTTGGAGTTAGCTATACAGGGTTGAGGTTGATTCCAAAATATATATAGTTTGAGTTGTGATCAATACTGAGATACGTATACACTGGGTCATGGATTGATTCAAGATAATATTTATCGATTTATTTCTGTACATCTAACTGTGGACAACTAGTTGTAGGTTACTAACGAGGACAACTGACTTAATAAACTTAAAACATCAAAATATATTAAAAGTGTTGTAAATATATTTTGAACATACTTTGATATATATGTATATATTGTTATAGGTTCGTGAATCAACCAGTGGCCAAGTCTTACTTCCCGACGAAGTAAAAATCTGTGAAAGTGAGTTATAGTCCCACTTTTAAAATCTAATTTTTTTGGGATGAGAATACATGCAGGTTTTATAAATGATTTACAAAATAGACACAAGTACGTGAAACTACATTCTATGGTTGAATTATCGAAATCGAATATGCCCCTTTTTATTAAGTCTGGTAATCTAAGAATTAGGGAACAGACACCCTAATTGACGCGAATCCTAAAGATAGATCTATTGGGTCTAACAAACCCCATCCAAAGTACCGGATGCTTTAGTACTTCAAAATTTATATCATATTCGAAGGGTGTCCCGGAATGATGGGGATATTCTTATATATGCATCTTGTTAATGTCGGTTACCAGGTGTTCACCATATGAATGATTTTTATCTCTATGTATGGGATGTGTATTGAAATATGAAATCTTGTGGTCTATTATAATTATGATTTGATATATATAGGTTAAACCTATAACTCACCAACATTTTTGTTGACGTTTTAAGCATGTTTATTCTCAGGTGATTATTAAGAGCTTCCGCTGTCGCATACTTAAATAAGGATGAGATTTGGAGTCCATGCTTGTATGATATTGTGTAAAAACTGCATTCAAGAAACATATTTTGTTGTAACATATTTGTATTGTAAACCATTATGTAATGGTCGTGTGTAAACAGGATATTTTAGATTATCATTATTTGATAATCTACGTAAAGCTTTTTAAACCTTTATTGATGAAATAAAGGTTATGGTTTGTTTTAAAATGAATGCAGTCTTTGAAAAACGTCTCATATAGAGGTCAAAACCTCGCAACGAAATCAATTAATATGGAACGTTTTTAATCAATAAGAATGGGACATTTCAGATTCTTGGTAACTGAGAAATTCTACCAACTATGGAAGGACTTAACAACGACTGCTCTTGATAGGAGTTTTTCGGATCACTGTCTGAAAGGACCCGTCCTAATCCACCTGGACGAAGTCATCAACATTTGGTCCCATTGCGATGATCGGCTCCAAGTAATGTCCTTATATTGAGCAAATGCACAGCGAAAGACTTAATTCGTACCTGAGAATAAACATGCTTTAAAGTGTTAACCAAAAGGTTGGTGAGTTCATAGGTTTATCATAACAATCATTTCAATATGTTAATAGACCACAAGATTTCATAATCATAAACATAATACACTCGCAAGTGTATGTAAAGCATTCTAAGTGGTTGAGCACTTGGTAACCATACTTAACATTTAATCAACGTCGCATATTCCCTTTATTATGAAATCTCACTACACCGTACCAAGTGTAGTCACCAAAACGAAGTACTGTGCAACCGTTGAATACTGGTCGTCCAGTCCGGTTGGGGTTGTCAGGTCCGGTAGATCTATCAACAGGATTCGCGTTTACAATGCCCATGTAAATAGTAGTTACCAAGCTACAGGGAAATATGCCAGTGGTACAACTCAACGTAGAATATATTTTTAAGTACTTGTGTCTATTTTGTAAACATTTATAAAAGCAGCGCATGTATTCTCAGCCCAAAAATATATATTGCAAAAGCAATTAAAAAGGGAGCAAATGAAACTCACTTTTGCCTTGAAGGTATTTAATTCGACTTGGTCTCCGATAGATATCACGAACCTAACCATATATATAATATATCAACATATTTTCTTTTTAAGTAATCGTTACATATATATATACTTTTAATACTTTTAATATTTTTCTTAGTCCGTAGTTAGCAGTCCGATGTTAGTGGTCCACAATTAGTTGCTTAAATAAAATAAATAAAGACCCCATCATATTCGTGTTGATCAGAATTAATCTCGACCCATGGTACCATGTTGTCAAATGACGTGTTGCGTACATAAAGTACCGTGTTGTCAAATGACGTGTTGCGTACAATCATGAGGTCTTATGATTAATCTTCTCGTGTTGTTTACGGGTGGTCCTGAAATATATAAAATCAAATCATAAGTAATTATATATAAAATATCATATTAATTAGAAAAGATATGATTAATTTACTTTTTCTCCAAATATTTTCGTAGCTAAACTAGCTTCGGATACCCAATCTTCTTTTAGTCGTAGTTTCTTCATTACAACTCTATTTTTGTTGGTTCAACTTGCCACTTCCTTGGATCGAGTCAAAATTTAAGAATATGAACTGAAAATATCTTAGTTTGTATTCGAAATCATAGGTTATAGGTCAAACTTTGGTGAAACTTATGAAAGTGATCATTTTCCATCATAAAAACAACATTTAATGATCATTTTTCTAAAAATACTTACACTTTGAGTTAAACCATGAAATTTTTATGTGTTAACATATTCATAAGAAATATCATGTTTCCAGAACATGAACTTCCAATTCAAAGTTCAAGATGGTTTTTAATTATCCAACCCAAAACAGCCCCCGGTTGCACTCCGACGACGTAGATTCAGTTTTTAAGATGTTCTTTGTAAAACTAAGTTATATCTTGTTAGGTTAGCATATCATTATGATATATTATAGGTCTTGAAGTGTTTTAAAAGTCAAGTTAGAAGGATCTATTTAGTTTGCGAACAAGTTTGAAATCATTCAAACTATGTTCTTGTTGTTAAAATTTTATACCACAAAATAAGATAGCTATATGAATATGAATTGAATAAGATTATGAACAAGGTTACTACCTCAAGTTACTTGGACAAAGTTACTGCAAAAGATAAGAAATAATCTTTGAATCAAAGAGTGGTGGAGTTAGATCAAAAGGTTGGAAGTAAACTTCTTCAAATGGGTGGTTATTTTGATATGTTCTTGAAAGAGTTTTCTTTTGGTGTTTAAGGCTTGTAATTGAAGCTAAATGATGGGGAAAATGCTTGGAGATGATCAAGTATGAAGTTAGGAGTATTTTGAGAGAGAAATGAGGGTGTAGGTATGAGAAAATGGAGTGAAGAAATGGTGTTCATTTATAAAAACGTTTTTAGTTTATAAAGAAAGAAAAGGATTCCTAATTTTATTTTCTTACTAATAATTCATACTACTTGACAAATTCTAGTTACCTCATATCTAGGGCAGTAATAATGTTGTTTAGGATGTTGATTTGATGTGTATATACCAATAGTAAATACGTATAGAAGCTGGGTATGATATGGGTACATATATCCTAGATATACGTATAGAAATCTTGAGGAAACGGAACGAGAATTCAAATATAGCTATCTTTTGTGAATATACTTATATTGTTTTATGTATTTAAGTCCTTAAAAAGTGATTAAATACATTATATATACGATACATGTATAAGCATTATAGATTATAAGTATATATATCAAAGAATGTTACGTATAGTTATCGTTTTGAAAACTTAAGTTAGTAGTTTCAAAATATACTTATAACTCATTGTCATTAGTACACAATGAGATGTTAAACCATCCTTAGATAATGTTAAATATATATAAATACATATATATACACAAACGTATAATTATCGTATGTTATATAGTTCGTGATATCATCGGTCATATTGGACGGTCAAACGTTGTGTAAAACTCTTTTCAAAAACACAAGTCTCATCAATTTGGTTGCTTATCATGTTGTTATGGTTTAATTTATGTAAATATTAATCTCATAAGTATAATTTGGTTGGAAAATTCCGGGTCATTACAGTACCTACCCGTTAAAGAAATTTCGTCCCCGAAATTTGATAGAGGTTGTTATGGATAACAATAAGAAGGTTTTCATGACAAATATAAGGTGATAATGGAGTTTTATCATCATTGAGTAATGTAGATAAAACGATTCGATTATGCGAAGAATATAAATGAGACTATCGTAAAAGAGTGAGATTAGTAAAATATATTCGTCTTAACCGATGACATAGTTATGATTGATTTCCGGGATTTAAGGGATTTAAAGAGAATCTTACGTAATAAGATTTGGTTCTTTGGTGATTAAGGAAATCAGGATCTTCTTTGATTATATGCAATAATCTGTTTCGATTGCTCTGTCGGATATTTCACTATAAATTCACCCCTTCGTTTCCTTATTTTCCACGACTCACACCTTCTATTCTTTCTCCATTGATTCTTACTTTAAAGCATTCATCAATATGCTCCATCCAGTCCTGATTCTTGATATACTCCTAACTTTTATATATGTCATTCTTCTTTTTCATCTACCACCAGAAGAATCTATTTACTTCTACTATACTCTTGTGTTTATAGTGTTTCTAATTCTCCCGTGTCTCTATATTGCTATCTGCATCGATATACACGGTTTGTAATTTCAGGGTTATTATCGAAGTTTATATTCTTCATTATTTTTCGGAGCTTCATGCTTTCGTTTTCTCTTCCCGACTTCGAGTCAAGCGAGTAATGGTCCGGAATTCGTAGATATGAAATTCAGAATGAACATAGCTAATGCTCTAAGAAGAAAATGGTAATAGAACGATTTTGATTTGTTAAATTACCAGAATACCCTGGAGAAGACCGAGTCATCCAGAAAAATATTCTCTTGATATGTTTAGAGATTAGATAGAATGTAAGAGTCGTGTAAATGGCACATGATGACGGTACTGTGAATCATCATGCTTCATTAGAAACTCAGCATGTCTTAGTGTAATATAATGACGTTGATCAAGTGTCATTATATTATACTAATCCATGCTTCAGTTCCCAACACTACTTCAAAACATTCATATTTTAAACTCGAAGGTTTCAGAATTTAGAAACTAACACAGTTTCTTTTATGTTGCAGATATTACGGAGAAATAAATGATCTCAGATAAGAATAGTTGTGAAAATATCGCCAGAAATATGGAGGATATTTATAATAGAACATACGAGAATATCTTAGAATTTCTAATATCAATGGATGATGAAGAAGATTTGTCTGTGAAGGTTTAGAATGAGAAATAAGATGTTTGCTAACGATTTCAGCAGGCACATAATCATTTGGATTCTTTGAAGGCAAACTTATTCTTTGTGATTTGTCCACGGCTTTCTTCATAGTTTCACATAATCCGCTTTTCGATACAAAATTTTCTATCGAGCGTTCCTAACGCTCCTTTCTTTATCATCAAACTTTTGGCCATTAAAATCATCTACAACATGCTGCTTCGTCAGCATTTTCAAAGTTAGCTGATCTGGGTCATCGGTTATCAAACCGAGGTAGTTTCTGTAACATCCCGCCTTTTTCCGTTTACTTTTCCGTTTAACTATTTAAGTTCCGTTATATGTTTATAACATCTCCCGTTAATACGCGTTACAATTATCTTGTTTTAGGTAATTTAACGCACCCGATTGCAACTTGAGGGACTAGTTTCGCCAATACACTAAAGAGGTGACTAGCATGTGACTAGTCAACCCCACCTCTTCTCATTTTCATTTTCATTTTATCTTTTCTTTCTCCACTTTCTCATTTTCCTTCAATTATCCAATTCAAGAATTCATCATCCATATTAAATCGATCAAGCTTCGGGCCAAACAAATTACATATTTGAACTCCTCGTGATCTCCTCTTCGATTCCATACCGATCTCATCAAATTTGGGTAACTTTCTAAAATCACTAATTTTATGTGTTCTTGAGTTTTTGAGTTAAAAAGGTTGTTAATTAGTGTCTATGGCTCAAGTCTAGTATGATTATGTGTTTTGTATGCTTGTTCTTGCTAGTTTGGTGTAACTAATTCATATTGAAAGAATGCTTGCTTAATCTTGAGTTTTAGGTGTTCATATGTTGTTTAAAGATGAAAGATCATGTTTTAATTGTGTTCCTAACATCACTAGCTTCAAATTGGTATGTAGGTTGACATGGATTAGTTCATAAACTTGATTATGAAATTTGGTGAATATGGGTTAGGGTTTCATGAACTTGAAATGGTTTTGTAATGCTTTGAATGACATGTAATGTTGTTTGTAAGTGTTTAGATACATTGTATGCGTGATTATCTACACAACGGCGTATTAAATGGGTGTATTAAATTTCCGAATCATTAAATTGCATTTATGAACTTGGAAGTAATAAATGTGAGCATTAATGGTGATTTTGATATGAGTTTGTTTGGTTTTGATTGAGTAAATGCATTTAGTTATCTTCCTTGTCAAATTACCTTTCTAATGATATATGATATGCGTTTTAAATGTTTTCGGTGCATGAAATGTGTTAAATTGTGTTTTGGGTCGTGACTTAGACCAATTTTCTGCAAACAACATGTTTCCCAGGTAGTGCGCGCCGCGCATAATCAAAAATCCCAGATGTCTGCCTTCTTGGTTAGTTTCTGACCAGGATTTACACTTGGGTGCGCGCCGCGCAACCTACTGCGCGCCGCGCATTTGGTCCAGCTCATTTTTGTCTTTGTTTTTCATATCACAAAATGTTCCCGCTTAACTATAATCCTGTTTACCATGAGACTTGACTATTATGCTCATATATGATTTCTCATCATGAGAAAATTGTCGGACACCCGACCCGACCCCGTTGACTTTGACTTTGACCAAGTTTGACTTTAGTCAAACTTAACCAAACAATTATACAATCGTTCTAACATGTTTAACTACTTGTAACGTGCATGAAACTTGACAATTTGCTTCACATGCTATATTAATCGAGTCGTATTGAGCCATAGGACTAATTGAACATCTTTGACCTTTCGTGACTATCGATATTGATACAACCTAATTGTTTAGGTCAAGACTAGCATTGTTCTTTGCACGTTTACTTGTTGAAGTACTATTT
Organism: Rutidosis leptorrhynchoides; assembly: GCF_046630445.1. Classification (NCBI taxonomy): domain Eukaryota; kingdom Viridiplantae; phylum Streptophyta; class Magnoliopsida; order Asterales; family Asteraceae; genus Rutidosis; species Rutidosis leptorrhynchoides. The sequence goes on along the minus strand of NC_092340.1, from coordinate 278,207,578 downwards.
CACTCTTGCAATCAAAGGTGAGATCATAGTCCCACTTTTACTCTTTTTGAACTTATATTTGGGATGAGAAAACATAAACGATTCTTTTGAACTAAGTGAACACAAGAACGGGAAAACAAACATTCTACATATGAGTTTAGAACAAAAAGCCTCAATTCGATTATCATTAGTTACACTTGACGGGTGTAAGCGAGAACTTATGTTATATGGCCATATGGGTTGACAACCCTCATCTTTGACGGTTCGCTACCGTCTACGGATGAAATTTATTTTCGAGAATCAGTGTTTGTTCTAGCACTATGGATGGGGTATACAATGGATGGAATGTTAAGCTTTGATAATTGGGTGCTCGTGAATATTAACTTTTAGAATGATTTACTATTATTTCAACTTTGCAAACCTTGTGGTTCGACTTACTTACTTTTGCTCACTTACTTACTTAAACCTATGATTTCACCAACGTTTTCGTTGACAGATTCTCTATGTTTTTCTCAGGTCCTTGAACTTAGGTGATACATGCTTCCGCTCATAATTTTTGATACTTGCTTTGGATGTCGAGTATAATTGCATACGTGGAGCGTCTTTTTGGCTTCTTTAAACTATGTCGCACGTGTTTCATATGAACTATAACTTTGTTGTGTACTTGTCTTGGGAATTACTTTGTAAACGTTGAAACATCCTTTTATGAAATGAATGCGACATATTTTCAGTCAAACCTTGTTATAAATACTTATAACCATGTAATGGGACCGTAGGTAGCTGACGCCGTCATTTGACGATTTGTCGGGGTCACTACAAGTGGTATCAGAGCTTTGGTTGTAGGGATTTAGAGTTCATTGGTGTCAACCCCGAGTCTTAGGGTACATTGGTGAGTCTAGACTACAACCGGCATATAGACTTGACATAGGAATTACTTGACTACTTGTGCATTTATATTCGAACTCTCTCACTCATATCTACTCTTATTCTATCTAAATCTTGCGTTGTATAATTTAATTGACACGCCACCTTGACTATATGATGTAATGTCGAATGCACATATGAATTAGGGTAATATAATTCCCGGAAATTATATTACGGTGACTCATATGAACATACCGACATTATGACATAAAGAATTTAAGACAAGTCAAGGATAATTTTCTCTTTATCTTTATTCCATATCACGGTTAGTATTATTTAGAATACTAACCAACGGTATTCTTGTGTTTTGAAGGAACATGGCTCGTCGACGCGCCCCTCCCGAAACTCCCGAACAAGCTTTGCAACGCATGATAGCCACCGCCGTGGATGCGGCCATGGCCGGTCACTCGTCCAACAACAACAATAATAACAACAACAACAACCAAGGAGCCGGTAACTCTAGCGAAGGGTGCTCCTACAAAGCTTTCATGGGGTGCAAACCTCACTCTTATGATGGGACCGGTGGACCGGTTGTGCTTACTCGTTGGTTTGAACAAACCGAGGCCGTCTTTAGCATAAGCGGTTGTCGGGATCAAGACAAGGTCAAATACTCCACCCACACTTTCTCCGGGATTGCTCTAACATGGTGGAACACCTATGTTCAATCGGTGGGTACCGATGAAGCTCATGCCCTCTCTTAGGCCGATCTAAGGGAAAAGATGATTGTTGAATATTTTCCGCGCGAGGAAACCCGAAAGCTTGAGGAAGAACTAAGAGCTTTGAAAGCGGTCGGAAACGATCTTAAAGCTTATAATCAACGCTTCGCCGAACTATCCTTAATGTGTCCTAATCTTGTTAACCCCGAATCTCAAAGGATTGAGCTCTACATGCTCGGTCTTCCAAAAAGCATCAAACAAGGGGTGATGTCATCCAAACCCACTACTCATCAAGCCGCTATGAACATGGCTCGCCAATTAATTGAAACGGTTGACGAAATCGTAGTGCCGGCTCCTAAGGCCGAGGACAAGTCGGGTGGCAACAAAAGGAAATGGGAAGCCACTCCATCAACCAACTACAACAACACCTTCACCAAAAAGCCTTTCAACAACGACGGCAAGAAGGGTTATGTCGGAAACTTACCTCTTTGCAACAAATGCCACAAGCATCATTACGGCGAATGTAACAAGCTAGTTTGTCACCGTTGTCAAGGAGTTGGTCATAGGTCCAACAATTGCACAAGCGCCGCCCCCGTCGCTCGAAAGGTGCCCAATCCTCCAAGAACGGCCACTTGTTATGAATGTGGTCAACCGGGTCACTATAGGAACGAATGCCCGAAGAAGAAAGCCAACCCCAACAACCGAGGCCGAGCCTTTAACATCAACACCGAGGAAGCCCGAGATGACAACGAATTAGTCACGGGTACGTTTCTTCTCAACAACACTTATGTTACATGCTTATTCGATTCGGGTGCCGATAAATGTTTTGTGTCTAAGACTTTGGCTCCTACTCTTTGCACTCCACCACACCCTTTAGATACTACTTACTCCATCGAAGTGGCCGATGGAAAACTCTTAAGTGCCGACACATATTACCGGGGGTGTACTTTGAACATTTTGGGTAATGAATTTGAAATTGACTTGATACCCATAGAACTAGGGAGTTTTGATGTAATAATCGGTATGAATTGGATGGTCAAAAATAAATCTCACATTCTTTGCGATCTTCACGCAATCCGAATTCCTATCGAGAATGGTGAACCATTGATTGTCTATGGCGACAAAAATTGCACCGGACTCAATCTCGTTTCGTGCCTTAAAGTTCGAAAGCTACTTCGCAAGGGTTGTTTCGCGATTCTTGCCCACGTTAAGAAAGTCGAGGCCGACGAGAAACGCATCGATGATGTGCCGATTGTTAGTGACTTTTCCGATGTGTTTCCCGACGAACTACCGGGTCTTCCACCTCATCGACCGGTTGAATTTCAAATCGATCTTATTCCAGGGGCCGCACCCGTAGCGCGTGCACCATATAGACTCGCTCCATCCGAATTGCAAGAATTGCAAAGTCAAATCCAAGAGTTACTCGACCGTGGTTTCATTCAACCTAGCCATTCACCATGGGGCGCTCCGATTTTGTTCGTCAAGAAGAAAGACGGATCCCTACGAATGTGCATTGATTATCGTGAACTAAAAAAATTGACGGTTAAGAACCGATATCCTCTTCCTCGCATCGATGACCTCTTTGATCAACTACAGGGTTCTCGTGTATATTCAAAAATCGATCTCCGTTCGGGTTATCATCAACTAAGGGTTAAGGGGGAAGATATCTCCAAAACCGCTTTCCGGACTCGTTATGGTAGTTATGAATTCCTTGTCATGCCTTTCGGTCTCACTAACGCACCCGGCGGTGTTCATGGATCTCATGAACCGCGTGTGCAAACCTTACCTCGACAAATTCGTTATCGTGTTCATCGATGATATTTTGGTCTATTCTAAAAACGAAGAGGAACACAAAGAACATCTCCGACTCGTGCTTGAACTCTTGAGAAAAGAACAACTCTATGCCAAGTTCTCCAAGTGTGAATTTTGGTTGAAGGAAGTTCAATTCCTCGGTCATGTTGTAAGTGATCAAGGCATTAAAGTCGATCCCGCAAAAATCGAAGCCATTAGTAAATGGGAGACTCCTACTACTCCTACTCAAATTCGTCAATTCTTGGGTCTCGCCGGATACTATCGTAAATTCATCAAGGATTTCTCCCTAATCGCTCGTCCTTTAACCGCGTTAACTCACAAGGAACGAAAATTCGTTTGGACATCCGAACAAGAAACCGCTTTCCAAATCTTGAAAACTAAACTAACCACCGCTCCTATATTGTCACTTCCTGAAGGCAATGATGATTTTGTTGTATATTGTGATGCCTCGAAAAACGGTTATGGATGCGTATTAATGCAACGAAAGAAAGTCATTGCTTATGCCTCTCGACAACTCAAAGTTCACGAACGAAACTACACGACACATGATCTTGAACTCGGTGCCGTCATCTTTGCACTTAAGTTATGGAGACATCATCTTCTTGGTACCAAAAGTACTATCTTTACCGATCACAAAAGTCTCCAACACATCTTCGATCAAAAGCAACTAAACATGAGACAACGAAGGTGGATTGAAACCTTGAACGATTATAATTGCGAGCTTCGTTACCACCCCGGGAAGGCAAATGTAGTGGCCGATGCCTTAAGTAGAAAGGAAAGAGCGGTACCTCTTCGTGTCCGAGCTTTAAACATCACTATCCACTCCAACCTTAATAGCCAAATTCGCGTAGCCCAAGAGGAGGCTCTTAAGGACAATCACATCGGACGTGAACTTTTAAACATCCTTGTCTCTCGATTCGAAGTTAAAGAGAACGGACTTCGATATTACGCCGGAAGAATTTGGGTGCCTAGATATGGCGACTTACGAAACCTCATCCTAGACGAAGCCCACAAATCACGATACTCGATTCATCCCGGCGCCAATAAGATGTACCATGACCTTAAGGAACAATATTGGTGGCCGAACATCAAAAAGGATGTTGCTAGATACGTCGCCAAATGTTTGACTTGCGCTAAAGTCAAAGCCGAACACCAAAGACCGTCTGGGTTACTCCAACAACCCGAGATCCCGCAATGGAAGTGGGAAAGGATCACGATGGATTTTATCACCAAATTACCGAAAACGTCGGGCGGTTATGATACTATTTGGGTCATTGTCGATCGCCTCACCAAATCCGCGCACTTTCTCGCCATGAAAGAAACCGACAAAATGGAGAAACTTGCACGACTTTACATTAAGGAGATTGTAGCCCGACATGGCGTACCTTTATCGATTATCTCCGACCGAGATGGCCGTTTCGTTTCTAGATTTTGGCGTACGTTGCAAGAAGCATTGGGAACGCGTTTAGACATGAGTACCGCATATCATCCTCAAACCGATGGGCAAAGTGAACGTACGATACAAACCTTGGAGGATATGTTACGAGCTTGCGTTGTTGATTTTGGAAAAGCTTGGGACAAGCACTTACCTCTCGCCGAGTTCTCATATAACAATAGTTATCACGCGAGTATTAAGGCCGCACCTTTTGAAGCGTTGTATGGTCGAAAATGTTGCTCTCCTCTTTGTTGGGCCGAAGTGGGTGACGTGCAAATTTCCGGGCCCGAACTCATTCACGAAACAACCGAGAAGATTCTTCAAATCCGAGATAAGCTTCAGACGGCCCGGAGTCGTCAAAAATGCTATACCGACAAAAGACGCAAAGACCTCGAATTTCAAGTCGGTGACCGCGTCATGTTAAAAGTCGCACCTTGGAAGGGTGTCATTCGATTTGGGAAACGTGGGAAACTAAATCCGCGGTATGTTGGCCCTTTCGAAATCTTAGAGCGTGTTGGAACCGTTGCGTATCGTTTGGATCTTCCGCCGCAACTAAGCTCCGTCCACCCTACATTTCACGTATCTAACTTGAAGAAATGTCTTGCCGAGCCCGATATCATCGTTCCTCTTGAGGAACTCACTATTAACGACAAACTCCATTTTGTGGAGGAACCGGTTGAAATTGTGGACTACGTCGAGAAGGAATTAAAACAAAGCCGGATCCCGATTGTTAAGGTTCGTTGGAACGCCAAAAGAGGACCCGAGTTTACTTGGGAAAGAGAAGATCAAATGCGAAAGAAACACCCTCATCTATTCCCGGTTCCGGAATCGTCGGATTCCGAGGAGGAAACAACGATTACTACGCCTGCTTAAATTTCGGGACGAAATTTCTTTTAAGGTGTAGGTAATGTAACATCCCGCCTTTTTCCGTTTACTTTTCCGTTTAACTATTTAAGTTCCGTTATATGTTTATAACATCTCCCGTTAATACGCGTTACAATTATCTTGTTTTAGGTAATTTAACGCACCCGATTGCAACTTGAGGGACTAGTTTTGCCAATACACTAAAGAGGTGACTAGCATGTGACTAGTCAACCCCACCTCTTCTCATTTTCATTTTCATTTTATCTTTTCTTTCTCCACTTTCTCATTTTCCTTCAATTATCCAATTCAAGAATTCATCATCCATATTAAATCGATCAAGCTTCGGGCCAAACAAATTACATATTTGAACTCCTCGTGATCTCCTCTTCGATTCCATACCGATCTCATCAAATTTGGGTAACTTTCTAAAATCACTAATTTTATGTGTTCTTGAGTTTTTGAGTTAAAAAGGTTGTTAATTAGTGTCTATGGCTCAAGTCTAGTATGATTATGTGTTTTGTATGCTTGTTCTTGCTAGTTTGGTGTAACTAATTCATATTGAAAGAATGCTTGCTTAATCTTGAGTTTTAGGTGTTCATATGTTGTTTAAAGATGAAAGATCATGTTTTAATTGTGTTCCTAACATCACTAGCTTCAAATTGGTATGTAGGTTGACATGGATTAGTTCATAAACTTGATTATGAAATTTGGTGAATATGGGTTAGGGTTTCATGAACTTGAAATGGTTTTGTAATGCTTTGAATGACATGTAATGTTGTTTGTAAGTGTTTAGATACATTGTATGCGTGATTATCTACACAACGGCGTATTAAATGGGTGTATTAAATTTCCGAATCATTAAATTGCATTTATGAACTTGGAAGTAATAAATGTGAGCATTAATGGTGATTTTGATATGAGTTTGTTTGGTTTTGATTGAGTAAATGCATTTAGTTATCTTCCTTGTCAAATTACCTTTCTAATGATATATGATATGCGTTTTAAATGTTTTCGGTGCATGAAATGTGTTAAATTGTGTTTTGGGTCGTGACTTAGACCAATTTTCTGCAAACAACATGTTTCCCAGGTAGTGCGCGCCGCGCACATACCTGCGCGCCGCGCATAATCAAAAATCCCAGATGTCTGCCTTCTTGGTTAGTTTCTGACCAGGATTTACACTTGGGTGCGCGCCGCGCAACCCACTGCGCGCCGCGCATTTGGTCCAGCTCATTTTTGTCTTTGTTTTTCATATCACAAAATGTTCCCGCTTAACTATAATCCTGTTTACCATGAGACTTGACTATTATGCTCATATATGATTTCTCATCATGAGAAAATTGTCGGACACCCGACCCGACCCCGTTGACTTTGACTTTGACCAAGTTTGACTTTAGTCAAACTTAACCAAACAATTATACAATCGTTCTAACATGTTTAACTACTTGTAACGTGCATGAAACTTGACAATTTGCTTCACATGCTATATTAATCGAGTCGTATTGAGCCATAGGACTAATTGAACATCTTTGACCTTTCGTGACTATCGATATTGATACAACCTAATTGTTTAGGTCAAGACTAGCATTGTTCTTTGCACGTTTACTTGTTGAAGTACTATTTCACTCTTGCAATCAAAGGTGAGATCATAGTCCCACTTTTACTCTTTTTGAACTTATATTTGGGATGAGAAAACATAAACGATTCTTTTGAACTAAGTGAACACAAGAACGGGAAAACAAACATTCTACATACGAGTTTAGAACAAAAAGCCTCAATTCGATTATCATTAGTTACACTTGACGGGTGTAAGCGAGAACTTATGTTATATGGCCATATGGGTTGACAACCCTCATCTTTGACGGTTCGCTACCGTCTACGGATGAAATATATTTTCGAGAATCAGTGTTTGTTCTAGCACTATGGATGGGGTATACAATGGATGGAATGTAAAGCTTTGATAATTGGGTGCTCGTGAATATTAACTTTTAGAATGATTTACTATTATTTCAACTTTGCAAACCTTGTGGTTCGACTTACTTACTTTTGCTCACTTACTTACTTAAACCTATGATTTCACCAACGTTTTCGTTGACAGATTCTCTATGTTTTTCTCAGGTCCTTGAACTTAGGTGATACATGCTTCCGCTCATACTTTTTGATACTTGCTTTGGATGTCGAGTATAATTGCATACGTGGAGCGTCTTTTTGGCTTCTTTAAACTATGTCGCACGTGTTTCATATGAACTATAACTTTGTTGTGTACTTGTCTTGGGAATTACTTTGTAAACGTTGAAACATCCTTTTATGAAATGAATGCGACATATTTTCAGTCAAACCTTGTTATAAATACTTATAACCATGTAATGGGACCGTAGGTAGCTGACGCCGTCATTTGATGATTTGTCGGGGTCGCTACAGTTTCAGGAGAATTGTGTTTTTAGAATGATTAATCGCTGATGGTAATATTGTGGAATATAAAAGGTTACCCAGTAACAATAAAGAGTACGCATATATATCGCGGTTATAATAAAGTTGTTTCGGATGAAAAGTCGAAGTTGACTTGCTGGAGCTGTGACAAAATTAGCTACTTTGGAAAGGGATTGCAAAACGATCTTCGGTAATAACAATGTCAAAGGAACTAGAACAGATACGTGTCAAACATTTACTCAGTTTTTGAGGGTTTTTCAGGTGCATAACTATATGCGTCAATCTTTTCTTCCGTAGATGAAGTGCGGTTGGTTTATCCTCTCGATTGAGGTGTTTTTAAGATTCATGATAGATTTGAACGTTGATTGTAATCGTCGAGATACAATGAGGTTTAAGATGAAATCAAGTGGCAATCTTGAAGAAATGTTTAGTTTCATATGTTATAATCAATATTTTAATTCATTTTAATTGTCCAATGTCATTAGTCCACAGTAATAGTCCAATAATTCATATATAGTTTAATATATAATATACGAATTAATTAATACGTGTCGTGACCCGTATACCTCTCAGACTCGATCACAACTCAAACTATATATATTATTGTAGAATCAACCTCAACCCTGTATAGAGAACTCGATCATTACTGCATATAGAGTGTCTATGGTGATTCCAAATAATATATATAGATGCGTCGATATGATATGTCAAAACATTGTATACGTGTCCCGATATTTAAAGTGAGTAAAATAATTACAGAAATTAAATGACAATAAATAAAAGTGCGATAATTAAATTGCGATAAATAAACTACGATAAATAAAATGTAATCAGTTAGCTAGGAACAGTTAGCTGGAACAGTTAGCGTGGATTCTTAACAAAATTTTTCATAGTTAATTTGTTTGTTTCTAATAGATTTTATTTTGTCATATGTTTTCTTCATATGCCACTTGTTGGATTCTGGGAAGTCAAAATCCAAATATGAAATTGAATGAAAATGGTTATTCTGCGGTGAACGGATACGTATATCGGTGGTTGTAAGTAGGATTGTAAATGACTGTTGAATCAGCTTCGACGAATGTACAATGTAACTTATTAAGATGAAATCTAATTATTCCTCGGGTATTACCTACCCGTTTAAAAAAAATTCACCATTAATATTTTGTACAAAAGAACTTTTAATTACAATCTTTATGAAAACATATATACATATATATTTTCTTCAGATGAAATCATGAATTTAATGAGTTAATATGATATTAATCTCATTTGCTTTTCGGTTTGAGCTAGAATAAGAAATCTCTAAAACTTTTTGAAACCACATATTCTTCGCAGAATATCAATGAAGTTATGGATCAATACTTCATCGTTCATTATTGTTGGTACTCCTTGGTATCTATGGTGCGTATGATGTTGATGTTTGTGGGACAGATTATGATGTCGAGACGTGTGATGCGGATGTTGTTTGTTAGTGGTGATGATGGTATTGTTGATGTTATTGATGGTGGTGCTGATTATGCTGCTGGTGCTGCTGCTGGTGTTTGCAACCTTCGCACCATGTTCTCCAAAGCCGTCACACGAGCGCGAAGTTCGTTAACTTCTGCTAGTACACCGGGATGATTGGCGGTTGGAGCGAGCGAATGAACAAGATTTGTAATATGGGATAGTATATAATCGTGACGAGATACTCTAGAAATGAGAGAGAAAATGGTGTTTCGAATAGGTTCGCCGGTAAGTGCTTCAGGTTCATCGCCAAGAGGGCAATTTGATGGATGGAATGGATCACCTTCTTTTTGTCTCCAGTGATTTAGTATATTACGAACCCATCCCCAATTCATCTAGAATAGATGATGGGAAATTGGTTGATCCATTCCAGTGACGCTGCTTTCGGAGCCATAATGGAAATCCATATCGGCATAAACTGTCGGAATCTGAAGAATTCGAACTAGATGCGGAATCCATCTTGTATAATGGGGAAAATGAATTTTTGGTATGGAATAGATTATAGGAGTTAGATTTGGTACTCTTCAATACATAATTTACATATGTATATATAATACCAAAATCCCGTAAATTACGGAGAATCTTTGAAAAGATATCAGTCAAAGTTCGCAATAACAGATATGCTAAGATAAGGATTCGTCTATACACTATCAATGCAGTAAATGCAGTAAAACGTGTCTAGACTTATGAATGATAAGCAGGTAATTTCCTAAGGATGATAAGCAGATGATTTCCAACTAGAAATGATAAGCAAAACTTTTGACATGTAGACACGGTCGAAGTCCAGACTCATTAATGCATCCTAACAACTACTAGTTAGACACACTAATGCAAGACCTGGTTCGCTACTACCACCGCTCTGATACCAACTGAAAGGACCCGTCCTAATCCACCTGGACGAAGTCATCAACATTTGGTCCCATTGCGATGATCGGCTCCAAGTAATGTCCTTATATTGAGCAAATGCACAGCGAAAGACTTAATTCGTACCTGAGAATAAACATGCTTTAAAGTGTCAACCAAAAGGTTGGTGAGTTCATAGGTTTATCATAACAATCATTTCAATATGTTAATAGACCACAAGATTTCATAATCATAAACATAATACACTCACAAGTGTATGTAAAGCATTCTAAGTGGTTGAGCACTTGGTAACCATACTTAACATTTAATCAACGTCGCATATTCCCTTTATTATGAAATCTCACTACACCGGACCAAGTGTAGTCACCAAAACGAAGTACTGTGCAACCGTTAAATACTGGTCGTCCAGTCCGGTTGGGGTTGTCAGGCCCGGTAGATCTATCAACAGGATTCGCGTTTACAATGCCCATGTAAATAGTAGTTACCAAGCTACAGGGAAATATGCCAGTGGTACAACTCAACGTAGAATATATTTTTAAGTACTTGTGTCTATTTTGTAAACATTTATAAAAGCAGCGCATGTATTCTCAGCCCAAAAATATATATTGCAAAAGCAATTAAAAAGGGAGCAAATGAAACTCACTTTTGCCTTGAAGGTATTTAATTCGACTTGGTCTCCGATAGATATCACGAACCTAACCATATATATAATATATCAACATATTTTCTTTTTAAGTAATCGTTACATATATATATATACTTTTAATACTTTTAATATTTTTCTTAGTCCGTAGTTAGCAGTCCGATGTTAGTGGTCCACAATTAGTTGCTTAAATAAAATAAATAAAGACCCCATCATATTCGTGTTGATCAGAATTAATCTCGACCCATGGTACCATGTTGTCAAATGACGTGTTGCGTACATAAAGTACCGTGTTGTCAAATGACGTGTTGCGTACAATCATGAGGTCTTATGATTAATCTTCTCGTGTTGTTTACGGGTGGTCCTGAAATATATAAAATCAAATCATAAGCAATTATATATAAAATATCATATTAATTAGAAAAGATATGATTAATTTACTTTTTCTCCAAATATTTTCGTAGCTAAACTAGCTTCGGATACCCAATCTTCTTTTAGTCGTAGTTTCTTCATTACAACTCTATTTTTGTTGGTTCAACTTGCCACTTCCTTGGATCGAGTCAAAATTTAAGAATATGAACTGAAAATATCTTAGTTTGTATTCGAAATCATAGGTTATAGGTCAAACTTTGGTGAAACTTATGAAAGTGATCATTTTCCATCATAAAAACAACATTTAATGATCATTTTTCTAAAAATACTTACACTTTGAGTTAAACCATGAAATTTTCATGTGTTAACATATTCATAAGAAATATCATGTTTCCAGAACATGAACTTCCAATTCAAAGTTCAAGATGGTTTTTAATTATCCAACCCAAAACAGCCCCCGGTTGCACTCCGACGACGTAGATTCAGTTTTTAAGATGTTCTTTGTAAAACTAAGTTATATCTTGTTAGGTTAGCATATCATTATGATATATTACAGGTCTTGAAGTGTTTTAAAAGTCAAGTTAGAAGGATCTATTTAGTTTGCGAACAAGTTTGAAATCATTCAAACTATGTTCTTGTTGTTAAAATTTTATACCACAAAATAAGATAGCTATATGAATATGAATTGAATAAGATTATGAACAAGGTTACTAACTCAAGTTACTTGGACAAAGTAACTGCAAAAGATAAGAAATAATCTTGGAATCAAAGAGTGGTGGAGTTAGATCAAAAGGTTGGAAGTAAACTTCTTCAAATGGGTGGTTATTTTGATATGTTCTTGAAAGAGTTTTCTTATGGTGTTTAAGGCTTGTAATTGAAGCTAAATGATGGGGAAAATGCTTGGAGATGATCAAGTATGAAGTTAGGAGTATTTTTAGAGAGAAATGAGGGTGTAGGTATGAGAAAATGGAGTGAAGAAATGGTGTTCATTTATAAAAACGTTTTTAGTTTATAAAGAAAGAAAAGGATTCCTAATTTTATTTTCTTACTAATAATTCATACTACTTGACAAATTCTAGTTACCTCATATCTAGGGCAGTAATAATGTTGTTTAGGATGTTGATTTGATGTGTATATACCAATAGTAAATACGTATAGAAGCTGGGTATGATATGGGTACATATACCCTAGATATACGTATAGAAATCTTGAGGAAACGGAACGAGAATTCAAATATAGCTATCTTTTGTGAATATACTTATATTGTTTTATGTATTTAAGTCCTTAAAAAGTGATTAAATACATTATATATACGATACATGTATAAGCATTATAGATTATAAGTATATATATCAAAGAATGTTACGTATAGTTATCGTTTTGAAAACTTAAGTTAGTAGTTTCAAAATATACTTATAACTCATTGTCATTAGTACACAATGAGATGTTAAACCATCCTTAGATAATGTTAAATATATATAAATACATATATATACACAAACGTATAATTATCGTATGTTATATAGTTCGTGATATCATCGGTCATATTGGACGGTCAAACGTTGTGTAAAACTCTTTTCAAAAACACAAGTCTCATCAATTTGGTTGCTTATCATGTTGTTATGGTTTAATTTATGTAAATATTAATCTCATAAGTATAATTTGGTTGGAAAATTCCGGGTCATTACATTGTCCGATAGTTCTAAAGGACGAAGAGAGAAACTTTGGCCCCAAACCGTTTAAAATCTTTGATGTTTGGTTCGATGAAGAAGATGTTAATGAAGTTATCCGGGAAGCTTGGGATGTTGAGGTACCACAAATAAATAGAAAAGATTGTATTTTTAGAAATAAACTCAAAAATGTAAAAAAATGCTTTGAAGTCTTGGAGTAGAAACAAGTACAATCACCTTGATGTCGAGATTGAAGTGTCAAAACTCAAGGCGCAAAACCTAGAATTGGAAGCCGAAATGAGGGTACTTTCGGAATCTGAATTGAATATGTGGCGTGATTCGAGGAAAGACTGGTTAGAAAAGGAGGCAATTAAAGTAAATATGTTAAAGCAAAAATCACGTATAAATTGGATTCTTGATGGAGATGAAAATACCAAGTACTTTCATTCGAGCATTCGTAGGAGGAATAATTCCAATAACATTCGTGGACTGTCCATGTGACGATCGTTCCAAATCCATATGGACGAACACGTCATTCATCGATTTCATTGCGAGGTATTTGACCTCTATATGATACGTTTTGTAAACATTGCATTCTTTTGAAAAGGCACACCATAAATGAATATTTAAATCAAAGGTTTTCGACATCTGATGATTTCTACATATAGACAATCACCATAAATAATAGTTTACAATAGTACTTCCTTTGACAATGCAGTCAAAATAAGATACATGGTGATGATTTGGTGAATGCAACGTTTCCTTGAAAAAATATGCCATGTAAGACTCCATGCACATAGCTTGTCTAACATATAATCAAACAGTGGAAGACTTCTAGGGAACCTGAGAATAAACATGCTAACAAGTGTCAACACAAAGGTTGGTGAGTTCATAGTTTTAATGTTTCGCATAATATGTACATAAAAGTGGATCACAAGATTTCAGTTGTTTCAACCAGAAACATTTATCAAAATATTCTACAAGATTGAGCACCCTGGTAACTAAGCTTTAACGTTATAATAAGTACCCCTGTTTTAACATACATGCAACCAACATGTACAATACACGCAAACCAACGTGTACTAAACTCAAATAGCATACGTCCGTTAAAAGGCTAGTGCTCTAGCTCGGACGGGGATATCAAGCCCTATGGATCCATATAGTACTACTCGCGCTCACCAGTTCTTATAACCGACAATTACTAGTTACCAAAGCTAAGGGATTTTCGGTTCAAACTCAGTATAGAATTTAGTATGTACTTGTGTCCATTGTTTAAAATAAAGTGCATGTATTCTCAGCCCAAAAATATATATTGCAAAAGCATTTAAAAAGGGAGTAAATGAAACTCACCTTAGCAGCATATAAAGTCGTTCACCAAAATGTGACCGAAACTCGGATTACCAAATAACCGTAGATCTCAACCTAGAGAACATATGTTGGTCAATAAATGTCTATCAAGCTAGCAATCCTAATGCTCGATATCGACATACAAAAGTTATCCAATGTTGTTTCAAAAAGTCAATTTTGACAATAGTTCAACAAACGAGACGTACCTTATATAAGGATTCATTTACTCGGTTGGTAATATTTAAAAGTTCACTTTATCAATCTCGTAAACAAGTTGTTTAAATCTTAATTGCAGATTCAAAAGCAATTTCAATTAACGTCAATCATAATTCAGTTGATCATATCTTTTAATCCGTTCATCGAAACTATTCGATATCTAAATGAAAAGTTATTGATTTTTCGCCTGCTTTCCAAAAACATGTATATCATATACCTTTTATGTAACACCCTGCTTTTTTTTTTAAATCACAGCGGAAGTCTTAATTCACATAAATACCCTTAGTTAATTACGAACATGATTATCACAAATCATTAGCTAGTTACTTATTACAAACAACCGGTGTTACGTTAAACAACTAGTTACATATTTATAAAAGTTAAGACATCAGAGTTCGTCTTGTCAAACATATTGTCAACCCAACTCCCGTCCGTACCAGCACTAAGATCGAAAACCTGCAAGGGATGAGGTGAGGGGGGTTAGCACGAGGCTAAGTGAATGGAATCATCTAACAGATCTAGCATACAGTACCAACTTGTACAACTACAGCAACTACAACAATCCATAATAGGCAACTGACAACTAATAACTAGCAACTATCAACTGGCAACAATCAACTAGCAACTATGCTCCAACTAGAGACTCGGCGGCTTGTACGAGCACATCAGAAACCTTATGGTTCGTTACGTCAGTTACAGATTCCAGAGTGGAAATGGGAACATATAACGATGGATTTTGTGACCAAATTACCTCGAACTCAGAAAAGACATGATATGATTTGGGTAATAGTGGATCGCCTAACTAAAAGTGCTCATTTTCTTGCTACTCGTGAAACAGCTTCGTTAAGTGAGTTAGCCGAATTGTATATAAACGAGATAGTTAGTCGACATGGTGTGCCATTATCGATCGTTTCAGACAGAGATTCCAGATTTGTGTCGAATTTTTGGAATAGTCTTCAACAGAATTTGGGTACACGTGTGAATTTAAGTACAGCTTATCATCCTCAGACAGATGGTCAGAGTGAAAGAACGATACAGACTTTGGAGGATATGTTAAGGGCTTGTGTGTTAGAATACGGTGGTTCGTGGGATACACATTTGTCGTTGGTCGAATTTGCGTATAATAATTCATATCATTCGAGTATAGGGATGCCGCCCTATGAAATGTTATACGGTCGTCGTTGCAGAACTCTGACTTGTTGGTTAGAAGCCGGGGAGAAACAGTTTGCAGGTCCCGAAATTGTTCAAATGACAGCCGAAAAAGTTGCAATTGCGAGAGAAAAGTTGAAAGCCGCTAGAGATAGGCAGAAAATGTATGCTGATCCGCGTAGACGTCCAGTAACCTTTAATGTGGGTGAACGAGTGTATCTGAAAGTTTCGCCGTGGAAAGGGGTTATCAGATTCGGTAAACGTGGTAAGTTAGCACCGAGATTTATTGGTCCGTTTCCGATCAGTGAAGTGTTGAATGATCAGACTGTGGTGTTAGATCTTCCATCAGAGTTAGCCGGTATTCATAATACATTCAACGTGTGTTATTTGCATAAGTGTAAAGTCGATGACGAGACACAAATCGTACCGCTGGTAGATTTGAAAGTTGATTTGAGTAACAAGTTGGTTGAGGAACCTATTCGAGTGGTCGACAGAAAGGTTACTGAGTTAAGAAAGAAAAAGATCCCGATGGTTTTAGTAGAATGGAAACACAGCTTAGGGACTAACTTGACGTGGGAGACAGAAGAGTTGATGAAGACCCGTTACCCTCATCTGTTTGAGCAAGACCAGATTCCGAGGACGGAATCTCTTTAAGGGGGGTGGATTTGTAACAGACTGAAACCGGAGTTAGAAGTTATAAGGACAAGGAGGAAGCTCAGAAATAATAACTGAGCAGTTGCTGGTAATTGGTGAGTGGGTCTATCTCCGGATAGAGTTTAAGTAGCATATCATGCTACTGTGGTTGACTCTTTTACCATGCATAGTGTAGAAATTGCCATGTTAGAATAATATAGTATGCCTGATGTTGTATGTGAATTATGTGTACACTGTGTGAATGGCACCAGTCGGGCCTAGGGAGACTGGGGACTCGAGACCGTGCCTAGGAGAGGTTAGAGTCCGTATGAGGTCAACCGTGCCTAGGGGAGGTTGGGTCCATAGGCTACTGATTGTAGAGTATAGTGTGAATGATGCATCCCCTGCATCTGGATAACTATACTGTGAATTGAGTAGCAGGGACTATCGGTAGACTCAAGTCCGATCAGCTAGGAGTCGTGAGCTCGTACAAGCCGCCGATCCTCGTATTGTCTTATTGTATGCTAGTTGATAGTTAGCATGTGTTGTTGTTAGTATATAGCTTGTGTGTGACTTAAGCTATATCTATTAGATAGATTCCAGTCACTTAGCGGTGCGCTAATCCCCCACATATTCTCCCCTTGCAGGTTTAGGTACTGCCAGTCGGGAAAGGTGCTATTGCAGAAGACATGTTTGACAACCCAACTCTGATGTGGACTTTTGTATAAATAATGTTTTGTGATAACGTAACACCGTTGTGTAAACTTAAACGTAATGACGTGACTTATATTGTGTTTGTTAATAAAGTCTTCCGCTGTGTATTTAAAAAAAAAAAAAATGGCCGGTGTTACATTTTACCAGTATATGTATTTAATTCGTGATTCATTATAAACTGTTTAATGACGAAATTTAGCATACAAGCATATATAAATATATATACTCGAGCACTAGACATGAATATACAATTAATATATAAAAGATAAAATATGTGTGCTTACGTATCAATATTGAGATTCAATATTGTAGGAAAGTACGTAGACACAACGGAGATGATAAACACTAGGTTTGATTCACAAATATCCCCCGAACATTACCCATAACCTCCTTGGCAATAACCCATAATTTCCTTAGCTCTATCCCGCTTGAAAACCATTTTGAAAGTGACATGCTCATAACCTCGTCGTAGTATTTTATGTACTACTACTAATAATAATAGGATTAATAATAATATTAATCTTAATAATAATAATAATAATAATAATATTAATCTTAATAATAATAATAATAATAATAATAATAATAATAATAATAATAATAATAATAATAATAATAATAATAATAATAATTTAAATTATACGAGTAAGAATGAATGAGGAAAGATGAAACCAGATCGAGCTATTTATAGTATGTGGCCTGCTACAGTACCCCATGCGATCACATGAGTTTTCAGTGTTTTTGCCATGCGATCGCATGGCCGCCTTATCTGTTTTTGTTTGCTAGTTCGTCGACATCAAATAGTGTTACTGTAGCAAACAGTGTTCGCTGTAGCAATAGTGTTACTGTATCAATAGTGTTTACTGTAGCAAATAGTGTTTACTGTAGCAAATAGTCGTTTTCACTGTAGCACTGTAGCAAAGGACGGTTCACTGTAGCAAATAGTGTTTTACTGTAGCAAATAGTGTTTTACTGTAGCAAATAGTGTTTTACTGAAGGAAAGTCGTTTTTACTTGTACATATATATATATATATATATATATATATATATATATATATATATATATATATATATATATATATATATATATATATATATATATATATATATATATATACATACATATAATTGTTCATGAATCGTCGAGAGTTGTCAAATGTAATTGTATATATGAAACAGTTCTAAAATTTTTAGACTCAATCTAACAGACTTTGTTTAACGTATCAAAATAAAAAATTGTATAGAGAATTGGTTTAAATAAGTTTAAATTTTTCGGGTCATCATAGTCCATCAATGGCTTTTGGAAATATTCACCCAACGACATTAAAGAGGAAGTTTTCAAACACTACAAACACATTTTTGAGGAATTGGATATTGAGAGGCCTAGCCTTGAAGATCTTACGTACAGGAAACTCTCGAGTAATGAAGCCGAAAAACTGGAATGTGTTTTTGATGAAAAAGAAATTTTCGAGGCAATACAAGATTGTGGGAGTACAAAAGCTCCGGGGCCGGACGGGTTTAATTTAAGGTTTTTCAAAAAATTTTGGGAAATAATTAAAGTGGACCTTATCAGTGTTATCTCGTGGTTTTGGGAAACATCAGAGTTTTCCAAAGGTTGTAACGCTTCATTTGTGACTCTGATTCCGAAAAAAAATGATCCAATTATCCTCAATGATTTTCGGCCGATTAGCCTCATTGGTAGCTAATATAAAATAATTGCCAAGTTACTCTCAAATCGCCTTAGGAAAGTTCTTCCATCACTTATTGGTTCAGAGCAAAGTGCATTCTTAAAAGGTAGATTCATCTTAGATGGAGCCTTAATGGTAAACGAATGTATCGACTTTATTAAACTAAAACGACAAAAAGGTATGTTATTTAAAGTCGACTTTGAAAAAGCTTTTGATTGTCTGAATTGGGATTTCCTTATGGAGGTAATGAGGTGTATGGGTTTTGGTTTCAAGTGGCGTAAGTGGATTTTTGCTTGTCTTAGCTCGGTTTCTATTTCCGTTCTCGTTAATGGTTCGCCAACTAAAGAGTTTTCATTAGAAGGGGGTGTGCGACAAGGGGACCCACTATCACCTTTTTGTTCATATTAGTTACGGAAGGTCTAAACATAATGGCGAAATTGGCCATTGAAAAAAACCTCTTCAAAGGCATTGAAATATGGAATGAAAAAATTGTGGTCTCGCATTTACAATATGCGGACGATACAATATTTTTAGGCGAATGGAGTAAGTTGAACATTGAACACTTGCAAAATCTTTTAAAATGTTTCGAGCTAGCTTCCGGTCTGAAAGTTAATTTTCAAAAAAGCTGTATGTACGGGGTGGGAGTAAGCACAAATGAATTGAATGCCGTAGCAAATAGTTTCGGGTGTCAAGCGGGGCAATTCCCATTTACATATCTTGGTATACCCATTGGTTCAAAAATGAAGAAGGCAAAAGATTGGAGTGTGGTCATTGATAAATTCAAAAGTAAACTTTCGAATTGGAGAATGCGGACATTGTCATTTGGGGGTCGTCTAGTTCTTATTAAATCGGTTCTCACTAGTCTTCCGTTGTATTACTTCTCTCTCTTTCGTGCTCCGCCGAGTGTCTTAAAAATACTTGAGAGTTTGAGACGTTCTTTTTTTTTTGGGGTGGGGGGGGGGGGGAATCGGGTTCAAAAATTAATTGGGTGAAATGGGATAACGTTATCACAACTTATGGGAATGGGGGGTTAAACATTGGCTCACTTAAAAACAAAAATTTAGCTTTACTCGGAAAGTGGTGGTGGAGGTTCAAAACCGAAACCAACTCCTTTTGGGTGAAAATCATTCGTAGTATCCATGAAATTGCGGGGGTCTATTGATGGGGAATACATCAACTAATTCCTCATCCATAGGCACTTGGGCTAACATTATTTTGGCAGGTAAATCTCTTGATGATCTAGGCGTACCTTTCAGCAACTCTTTCGCAAAATCCATTGGTGACGGCTCCTCGACATCATTCTGGTCTGATACATGGCTAGGAAACATCAGTTTCTGTGATCGGTTCCCTCGGTTGTTCAGGTTGGAAGCAGCAAAAGACGTGACGGTTAAGCAACGGGTCGGAAATTCTGGTGACTCGACTAGGTTGGACTGGCATCGTGATCCATCCGGCCGTACACTAGGAGAACTTCATGCTCTCGCTGACATATTATCGGGTGTTTCTTTGAATAATAACAGTGTTGACAAGTGGAGTTGGAATTTGGATATCAATGGTTGCTTTACGGTCCGAAAACTATCTACACTTGTTGATGAAAAAATCATCGAAATTGGTAACAATCTGGTTGAAACAGCGTGCAACAACTTGATCCCCAGAAAGCTAGAAATATTTGCATGGCGGGTATTCAAGAAACGTCTCCCATTAAGGATTGAGTTAGATAAAAGGGGTATCGACTTGCCTAGCGTTAGATGTCCTCTTTGTGACGACGGATTGGAAACAATTGATCATGCTTTAATTTTTTGCAAAGAATCCATAAAAGTTTGGTCAAGGGTTTTTAATTGGTGGGGTTTTGGTAACTTCTCTAATCTTAGTGTAAATGAAATTCTTCGTGGCCTAGCACCGGCTAATCTATCAGCTTTCGGTAAAAAGATTTGGCAGGCGGTCGAATGGGTTTGCGTTTATTTCATTTGGAAAAATCGGAACAACTTCTAATTTCTCGGAAAAAGGTGGAATGGCCCGATGGCTCTAAACGAAATTAAAACCAAATCTTTCGAGTGGATTTCCCGGAGATCGAAAGGAAAGAAATTAGATTGGCTAGATTGGTTAAGTAACCCGAATGTTTATTGTAATATATAGGTTCGAGTAGGGTTGCTTTCTTTGCAACTTAAAAATGTAATGTTCTCGTGTGCCATGGGTATCACTACCCTTGTTTTGTAACCTTCGAGTTTTCAATTATAATTGCTTGCTTTTCAAAAAAAAAAAAATTTATTAACATAACTCTTGTATTTGATTTCTTTTTTAAAAAGCAAAAATATATTGCATCAAAAAAGCAAAAGGCAAATACAACTAAAAGCCTACAAATGATGAGCTTGTACAACAACTTACACCTTTACACATTTTAGATGATTACAGAAAGAACAGTACAAAGCACGTGACTCCATTACAACTCCTATTACATATAAAATGAGATTATGCTGGGTCTTCGAAGCACCTTGGATTGTCTCTCCATTCTTTAAAATCCACATTGATCTTTGAACATCTTGAGGTGATCCGCAAATGCGATACACTCTTTAAACTCCTCATAATATCCTCATTTGATATCGAAGTTCGACGACTATGAGGCTCATGAATCAACTTGTTGCGTCATTTCCAAATTAGCCATAATAGAATATATCTTGAAGCAAGACATGCACGGTTACACCATCTTGATCCAGTTGACATATTTGCTGAGCTCACCGCATTTACATCACCGAATGGAGGTTGATCTGTAATGTCCCACCATGAAATAAAAGCACGCCATAGTGGAAGTGTATGCCTGTAGTTGGTGAAAACGTGAATTGGATCTTCAACGGCGCTGCTATAAAATGGACACGTTACATTAGTTTCTTTACATTAATCTCTTTAAGCGAGTTTATTTACATTAGTTCTGTAAAATAAAATTGCTTGTAAAGGAGTGAAAAGTTCTAAGTTACGGGGTATTATTTTATAAATTGTGAGTAATATTTCATAAATTGATTGATGTGATATCTATTGGAACCAATAGTTGATGAACCCGAGCTCCTACGTTTTCCAATCTAATTAGTTTTGGCATCGGTTATTTTCTCTACATGATGGTTCCGTGGTTCTGTTTTTAATCATGTGCATATTCACGCATGCGGATATCGCGCATATAATTGCGCTAACGTGCATTATGCAAGTAAAGACAGTGCACATTCATTGCGCAATCATTGAGAAAATCTATCTTTGGAAGTGTAGCTACCATGCGGTATGCGCAAAACGCGCGCTTAACCTTAAATTCGGTTAGCAAATCTTATCTAAATCTGGCTAGGATTCTTTCCATAATTATGGTCGATATCATGTGAGGTTAGTTATGGAAAACATTAGCATGATCTTGGATAATTCTAGAATTAGGGTTTGCCTATTAATGTATATCCTAGGCCTCCATAATCGAGAATGACATTACGTAGCCATTACTCTGTCGAATTTCTACGACTGAGTTAGGTCCACATACCACAGGTTTAGCTGGGACTTTGGGCTACATGACACTTGAGTACGTGCCGACGGGTAGAGCTAGTAAGGAATCAGATGTTTATAGTTTTAGGGTGGTTGTAATAGAGATTTGTAGTGGAATAAAAGCTACATATTGCATTGATAATAATTTCGAAATAGGTTTGGTGGATTGGGTTTGGTGGTTGTATGAAAAATAAGATATTCTTTTTGGTGTGCAATATAAGATCGTGACCAAAATCATTGCGAACCGGTTAGAGAAGGTGATGGATAAACTCGTTATTAAGTAACAAACGACGCTCATTGAGGGTCGCCAAATCCTTGATGGTCCACTTATAATAAGCGAGATTATTGAATGGTATACGAAAAGAAAAGAGAAACTCACGATGTTCAAGGTTGATGTCATGGGAATTTTTGGACATGATGTTACAATCGATCGGTTTTGGAGATAAAGGGAGGTCTTGAGTGCGTATGACTCTAATCGCGGCTAGAACCTCGATGTTGGTTAACGGTAGCCATACCATGAAATTTAATATTGAGAGGGGTCTTAGATAAGGCGATCCGTTGAGCCCTTTCGAGTTTCTTTTCGTCATGGAAGGATTACATTTGATGATAAAAGATAAAGTGGATACGCGCATCATTTAAGGCGCGAAAGTGGGCAGCCGGAAGGTAACAATTTCTCATTTATTATTTGCTGATGATGTGGTGATCATTTCCGAGTGGAATAAAAGATGTTTGGATAATATTACGTCGATGTTAGATCCTTTTTATTTGCAATTGGGTCTAAAGGTGAATGTAACCAAATCCACTCTTTTTGGGTTCGGTGTTCGGGATGATGAGATAGACGCTTTTGCACGTGATTCTGAATATCAAAAGGGTTTCTTACCATTTACTTATTTAGGGCTACCGATGGGAATTAGTATGAATCGGATATTGATGTGTATAATCACGTATATAATTTATCAGTGGAAAATACCGTTTGATTGATTAAACACACTAACGGGCAGTGTACCCAATCGTGTACTAGTATGATTTGGTAAAGTCCAAAGTTCGTTCCAAGGAAAGTTTTCGTATCAACTTAAAATTGTAACTACAAGTAATTAAACTACTTTATCTAGAAATCTAATGAAATTGCTGGTTTTTGTAGTTTTGGTTATTTAACGATTAGCCGAATCAAGAAATGGTTTATAAAAGTAAAAACAGTATTTTTGTTCTTTTTAGTTTATGCGCTAGCACTTAAAAAATATTAAAGATAGTTTTGTATTCAATTCAAACAAGAATGTTCATCTAGACCTTTTACCCTCGGTAATGGATGTTCGTGTTATTTAGACCTTTTATCTCAATTATGCATGCAAATTAACCAAACGGATCACCAAGAGTTCTCTTAATGATCACTCAAAATCTAATTACACAGTGTAGGGTCCCCTTGCACTTAAGACCTTATTGTTTGTGTTCAACTAATTAGCTAACTTGGTAATTCGATTAACAATTGTGCTCACGTTCGCTTACACAATTCATACCTATTCAATTCCCTAGTCTTTACCCAATTTACCCCTTGGTCAGGTTTAGCAAACAACTACTTAAGACAAACTAGTTGTAAATTAAAGTGTTAAATTAACCTAGGGTTCCCTTGATCAAACAAACACAATAATCAATTGAGAGCAAACATGTAAACATGAACAAGAATGGATCTTTTAATCAAAACCAAATTAACATGCATAAAATCCTTGATAATTCAAATAAACATTCAAAACCTCGATTATTAGTCTAGACAAACATTAAATAATTAGCCAACAATCATGGCTAAAATCAAAATCACAATCAAAATAAAAGATGAATTCATTGTTTGAAACAAAGAGATAAACCTAATAGATGAATGAATCTTGAGTGATGAACGAATCGAAACACGTTTACGTAATGATTAAAGCGTTAGAATGATCTTGGAATTCCCCAAAAATCACCCTTTTTCGTCTTAGAGCTGCTGTAAATCGTCTGGGAATGATATATATCTTTTAGGGTAAAAATTCGTGCTTTAAATACCCCGATTCTGAACCCGGCTGAACCTGGAGCGGCGCTCCACTTCCTGAGCGGCGCTCAGGGCCCCAAATATCTGATCTGTGGAATTTGAAAACTCTCGACATGATTTTTGTGCCTAATGGAGCGGCGCTCCAGGCCTTTGAGCGGCGCTCAAGGCCCCCTTTTGCTGAATCTGAAGCTGAAAACTCACTAACTCAAACCGAACTCGAATCAAACCAACTTCTTTCACTCGTTTGCATAGAAAATCACTAAAACCATCAAATAACTTCAAATTTCATCTTCTTGGTTTTAGAACTCGAACTTTCATAACACTATCAAAATAAATGCCAAATCGAATCCGAAAGGACTAAAATGTGATCGATATCGCTAAGGAAAACGTGTATAAAATATGCGATATCAGATATCAAATGGAAAATACTAGTTGATAGATTCAAGAAACGTGTCTTGTTGGACATCGAACTTTTTATCGGTAGGGGGGGTCGTCTAACCTTGATCAATCAGTGATTGAGAGTCTCAGTATATATTTTCTCTCAATTTTTAAATGTCCAAAAATGGTGATTAATGATCTTGAAAGCATACGGCCTAACTTCTTTGGGCGGTAAAGGGGATGAATGAAAAATGCGTTTGGCAAAATGGAATCTTGATCTAGCATCCTTGGATAAAGGTGGTCTAGGTGTTAAGAGTCTTCAAGCGTTTAATCATGCACTTATTCATATATGGATTAGCAATTTATCACAAATGGGGATTCGATGTGGGCACAAACGGTTCAGTCTATTCATGGCATTCAGGCTGGGTATCAATGGCCATTTAATTCACGGATTTAGTATATGGGTATATTTTGTTAAGCTCTTTCATAATGATAAAAAAGACCGGTTAATCCCTTGTAATGTGTTAAAGAGTAAGGTGGGTAATGGACAATCACTAAGATTTTGTAAGAACACTTGGCTCAGGAATGGTTGTTTAAATGATAAATACAACCGACTGTTTCACAATGACCAAAATAAGGATTGTTTGCTTGCGAACCGAATTTTTAATGGCGATTGATTTTGGGAATGGAAGAGACTAACCGATAATTTTAGAGGTGACGCTTCTTTGGATTGTTTGGTTAATGAGATTGGTCATGTTACACTTGTAAGTGATATCGATGGTATATGGCGGTTAATTGCCAAAGATGGTGTTTTTACAGTTTGTAACACTTGCGTCTACATCAATTCAGTCATCCTACCTTCGTCCACCAAACCTACAAATTGGAGTACGAGTTTACCTCGCCAAATAAATGTTTTTTTATTGGCGAGTATCGTTGAATAGACTTCATACGAGACTTAATTTCTCGGCTAGGGGAATAGAGATCTAGAGAATTGGTTGTGTTTTTTGTGACCAGCAAGTTGAATCACTTAAACATGTATTGTTTGAATGCAGATTTGCGCCCGAGGTTTGGTCTAATATTAGAACATGGATGCAAATTCCGGTTCCAGCATTCGATTCGTGGGATGATTGGGAATCATGGTATGCAGCTTGACGTACATCTACATATGAGAAGAAAAAGGTTTTTGTCATCTTTGTTCGTTTACTATGGCACATTTGGAAGACATGAAATTTGGTATTATTCAATCCACAAGAAGCAAGGAAAAGTATGGTGTTCGTTTCTATACGTTTTTTTTTCGCTTACTTGGTTGAATAATATATGCAAATCAAATGTAAATTTGAACGATTGGCTAAATTAGTCATTGTAAATACGTGGTAATTTTGGCTAAAGTATTCCTAGTGCCCTACTATGAAGCGTTTCTTTCATTAATAAAATTTTTCTGGTAAAATTAGTCTTGTAGAATGGAAATGAGTTAGAGGCCATACCGAGTCTTTTCGTTAAGTTTGTAGCGACCCGAACAAAGTCTTCATTGACGGCGCCGTCTACTTAGGTCCCGTTACGTGGTCATAAGTCTTTAAAACAACGTTTGACCAAAAGTATGTCGCATTCATTTCAAAAGTAAAGATGTTTCAAGGTTTACAAAGTAGTTCGACAACTAGTTACATTACAAAGTTTAAAGTACAATTTAAACATATGCGACACAATTTAAAAGTAGCCAAAAGACGCTCCACGTATGCATGTATACTCGACATCCAAGCAAGTATCTAGGTAATGAGCGGAAGCATGTATCACAAAACGTTCAAGGACCTGAGAAAAATATAGAAATCTGTCAACGAAAACGTTGGTGAAATCATAGGTTTAAGTAAGTAAGTACAAGTGAACCGCAAGATTTGCAACAATGATGTAATAGTAATACATTCCAAAAGTTTGTTTCACGAGCACCCAATTATCAATGCTTAACATTCCTTCCATAGAACCCCATCACAATAGTGTTAGAACATACACTGTTTCTCGAAAATATATTTCATTCGTAAACGGTAGCGAACCGTTTGAATGAGGGTTTGTCAAACCCATATGGCCATATAACATAAGTTCTCGCTTACACCCGGCAAGTGTAACTAATGATAATCGAATTGAGGATTTTTGTTCAAACTCGTATGTAGAATGTTTGTTTTCCTGTACTTGTGTTCACGTAGTAAAAAGAAACGTTTATGTTTTCTCATCCCAAATGTAAGTGCAAAAGAGTAAAAGTGGTACTATGATCTCACCTTGTGTGCACGAGTAATAAGTACTTCAACAAGTAATATGTACAAAGAACAATGCTAGTCTTGACCTAAACAAATAGGTTTATATCAATATCGGTAAACACGATAGGTCAAAGTGTTCAATTAGTCCTATGGCTCGTTAAGACTCGATCATAATAGCATGTGAATCAAATTGTCATGTTTCATGCAAGGTACAAGTATAAAAGCATGTTAGAACGATTGCACAAACATTTGGTTAAGTTTGATTAAAAGTCAACTTAGGTCGGGTCAAAGTCAACAAAAAAGTCAACACGTTCGGGTCGGGTCCTGAACTATTTTTTTGAGGTTTTTAATCATATATGAGCATGTTAGAACAAGTTACATGTGAATCGGAGGTCCATAGCATAGCAAACATTTTCCGTAAAATGACCAACGAAGACAGAAGCCTGCCAGTGTATCTGGACGGCGTCCAGATTGTCTGGACGGCGTCCAGCTTTGAAGGCTGGGACGGCGTCCAAATATCTGGACGGCGTCCAGCTTTGAAATCTGGGACGGCGTCCAAGGATCTGGACGGCGTCCAGATTGGTATTCAAGTCTGATGCAGAAAACTTCTAAGTGCACGAACCAAAAACCAAACTAACACATTTTATGATCCGCAAACAACCAAAACATGTATCTTATATCATCGGAAAGGTATTTTGATGAGGAAAACATCTAAACACATTTCATCAATCACATTTACCTTTACAACAACCAAAATCACATTGAATGCTCAATCATTTAATGCATTCAAGTTCATAAATGCAAATCAATGATTCGGCAACCAATTTACATGAATGATATGCCGTCTCGAAGGTAATCAAGCATACAATACAACCTAATACTTACTAATAACATTTCATGTCATTCCAAGCATCAAAAGTCCATTTCACGTTCATCAAACCCTAACCCAATATCACCAAAATCACTAATCAAGTTCACGAAGTTTTCTAAAGCAACCTACACATCAAATTGAAGCTAGTAATACTAGGAACACATTTAATACTTGCACTTTATCATAATAATAACATTAAATCATCCAAAACTCAAAATCAAACACACACTATTCATGTTCATGCTAGTTACACTAAAACAACGAGATCGAGCATATAAATCATATATTCATGTTAGACTTGAGGCATAGACACTAACTAACAACTTTATAAGTTAAAAACATCAAGAACACAAAATCTAGTGATTTTAGAAAGTTGCCCAAATGTAATGAAATTGGTATGGAATCGAAGAGGAAGTTGCAAGGATTCCAAAAATGTAATTTGTTTTGCAAAACACCCGCTAGCTCGGATTTGGATGATGATTCTTGTTGGTGTTCTTTGAGAGAAAAAAGGAAGTAGTAAAAGATGAGGATGAAAATGAATGGGTGAAAGGGGTTTGACCCTTTGACCTAGTCAAGGGTTTGATCCCTTGTCAAGTTTAGTCCCTCAAATTTCGTTCGGGTGCGTGAATTACCTAAACGAGATAATTTAAAACGCGTATCAATGAGAGATGTTTTAAACATATAACGGACTTTAAAATGAACAAACGGAAAGTAAACGGAAAAAGGCGGGATGTTACAAAGTTTAGAGTAGGGGTGGTCAGTATTTGTTTTGAAATCGCGGAACCCGAAAACTAAACCGAAACCAAACCGGAAAAAAACCAAATCGAATTTCAAAAACGGTTTTTGGATCGAGTCAAACCGAAACCGAATTTAAATTCGGTTTTCGGTTCGGTTTTTGGTTTTGAAAATTCTGAATTCGGTTTAACCGAAAATCGAATTCAAAACTGAATTTAAAATTTTTATATATTTAATTCGTATATTTATGTTTTAATGTCATTATAATTTGTGATTCAATCAATAACATATGGTCTCACTCATATGGCAATTTGGTAGCTCACATTATAATTATGTTACTCAAATTATTATGTTTTTCATCTTAAAAACAGAAGCAGTAAACGTCATAATTAAGCTGTAAATATTAATAAATCATTGAAATCTTGATAATCTAATAATACGTCATTGTTTTAGGATATAAATAACTATGACATAAGTAATGACACAATTAAACTACCATCGTTCTCAGTTTTTTCATAATATTCGGTTTTAACCAAAAATCGAACCGAATCCTAATTCGAATTCGGTTTTCTGTTCGGTTCGGTTTTAACTTTGAATTCGGTTTTCGGTTCGGTTTTGCCCAAAAAAATTTTAAAACCGAATACACCGAACCGAATAAACTGAACGAACTGAAAACCGAACCGATAAACACCCGAGACCTTTTGCATCACTATGCTACCGCTATGCAATGCAATTATGTTTCCTTTTAAGCGAATATAATATAAATATTTTATAACGCGTAAACAATTGTTTATATTTTTAGTTGTCTATTGTCTATTGCCCAACAACACTCACACTTCTTTGAAAAGAGCATGGGTTCTAAAACTACTTGTCTAATCTAAAAACAAAGATAAACAGAAAATTCCACTACACAACACATGCAGTCGTTATGTTACGGCACATTCTTATGTCTCGAACAACATTATCTTCTTATCAACAACAACAACAAAACCCAATACCACATAAGTGGTGTATGAGAGAGGTGAAATATAGACAATCGTTTCCCAATCTGAAAACAAAGACAAGTCATTTATCCACACATAGTGAAAATACCCTCAAAAGTAGAGAAAGACATTCCTCTCTCTGTACGACGGATAGACAATCCATTATCTTCTTATATGTAATAAAAATATTTTAACGTTTATAATGGATCATTTTTAAGTCTCAAACGTAGACTTATAAATCAATGAGACGACATTTACTTATGCACCCACCAATTAATGTTGAACAAAACACATGCATAAAAATTGGTTATAGGGTGTGTTTGGCCGACGAGCTTATGAGAGCTTATGTGAGCTTATAAGAGCTTAAACTTATAATTTTAATAAGCTATAAGTCATAAGCTTTGTTTGGTATACAACCAAAAGTATAGCTTATGTAAAAAAGAAGCTCTGAAAAAAGAAGCTTATAAAACTAGCTTCTTAAAAAAAGAGCATATAATAAGCTCTAGCTCTAGCTAGTTTCATCCAAATACAGCCACAGTAATAGTTTCGTGCTCGACTTTAAGTATGGACTGAAATTTTATAATCATTAACTGCTACTAATCATATCTTGTTATTTTTTGGATGGTCGTTAACGACTATGGTACGTACTTTGTACTCCTAATATGTAGTTGTCATAGGTTAATCACGTGGGAATCTTCTTTAAAACAGACCTAGCTAGCCATCTGTGTCAGGTCCATCAAAGGTCGTAGCAAAAAAAATCATCCTCAATATGGATTTAGCTGTATTATTATTAGTGACTTATTGAACGTTCAAAGATCCGATTTGAGGCTAGTTAAAAATGACTCCTAGGAGCTAATGGTTTGAGTAGATATTGATCCTATAAAATTTATAGTAGTTACATAAATAAATCATTCCTGACCCATTTTATTTTATTTCTCTAAAAGTCTTCTTCATAACAAACACATACTTAAAATCTAAAGGTATATAGACAATTAGAACCTCTGATAGTTCTCTGTCATCCTTAAAGACTTATAAACTAAGTTTTTATTGTAGTGCGTTGAATTCATATTTATGATTTAAACCAGCCCTTGCGATCTACCAATAAATCATTTAGTTATCCACCATGTACTTCACTCTCAGTGTTGCCTAGAGTGTACTTCTCATATAGAGGTCCATAATGTACTTACACTTATAGTGGTTCCATAGCTTCTAACTTTGACCATGCTCAAGTGGTCCTATAGTACATTGATACTGTACTCTACTGTTGTAACAGTATTTTCTTGAGTCTTATACTCTTGACCAATGTCTTGATCTGGTCCTACGGTAATTCCCCATGTACTTTATAGTATTTCCGACGGGTTCATACCTTGACCAATGTATCAACACAGATAATTGATTACCCTTATAATTTTCGACTTTATAAAAGGTTTTAATCACGTTTACTGGTGAAAGGACGATAATAACAGGGTTTAATATCATAGACAGAAAGCGAGTATGAAACGATAATCATCCCTAACTAACATTAACTAATCATGGCAAACAATCAAATAACTACTCACATATCATGGCAATAAACAATTCTATCATTAATAAATTACAAACATCAAACAAGAATATTAAATAAATTAATAAAAAAAATGATAGATAATATCGAATAATGCACGCATAATAATATTTGTATTTCATTATAATATCCAGATCGTTACATTGCTTGACTAGCTTCTACTACTAACTACATAACTAATCTCATATTGATCACTAGAGAGCGACAATAGAGAAATAACTACATTCATAATCCCTGTACTTTTCTCTCTCTAGAATTTAGAGAGAGAAAGTAGAGAGAAAACTAATCTCCCACTGATCACTAGAGAGCGACAATAGAGAAATATTTTAGAGAGAGAAGTGATAAAGGTGTGTGTTAAAATGGTGGGATGTGCCACCTATTTATAAGAAAGCTTGATGGTAAAATTGTAAATGCACGGTTACACCATCTTGATCCAGTTGACATATTTCCTGAGCTCACCGCATTTACAACACCGAATGGAGGTTGATCTGTAATGTCCCACCATGAAATAAAAGCACACCATAGTGGAAGTGTATGCCTGTAGTTGGTGAAAACGTGGATTTAGTCTTCAACGGCGCTGCTATAAAATGGACACGTTACATTAGTTTCTTTACATTAATCTCTTTGAGCGAGTTTATTTACATTAGTTCTGTAAAATAAATTTGCTTGTAAATGAGTGAAAAGTTCTAAGTTACGAGGTATTATTTTATAAATTGTGAGCAATATTTCATATATTGATTGATGTGATATCTATTAGAACCAATAGTTGATGAACCCGAGCTCCTACGTTTTCCAATCTAATTAGTTTTGGCATCGGTTATTTGCTCTACATGATGGCTCTGTGGTTATGTTTATAATCATGTGCATGTTCGCGCATGCGGATATCGCGCACATAATTGCGCTAACATGCATTATGCAAGGAAAGACAACATGCATTCATTGCGCAATCATTGAGAAAATCTATCTTTGCGCGTGTAGCTACCATGCGGTATGCGCAAAACGCGCGCTTAACCTTAAATTCGGTTAGCAGATCTTATCTAAATCTGGCTAGGATTCTTTCCATAATTATGGTCGATATCATGTGAGGTTAGTTACGAAAAACATTAGCATGATCTTTGATAATTCCAGAATTAGGGTTTGCCTATTAATATATATCACATGCCTCCATAATCGAGAATGACATCACGTAGCCATTACTCTGTCGGATTCCTACGATTGAGTTAGGTCCACAGACCACAGGTTTAGTTGGGACTTTGGGCTACATGACACTTGAGTACGTGCCGACGGATAGAGCTAGTAAGGAATCACCACAGGTTTAGTTGGGACTTTGGTCTACATGACACTTGAGTACGTGCCGACGGATAGAGCTAGTAAGGAATCAGATGTTTATAGTTTTAGGGTGGTTGTAATAGAAATTTGTAGTGGAAGAAAAGCTACATATTGCATTGATAATGATTCCGAAATGGGTTTGGTGGTTGTATGAAAAAGAAGATATTCTTTTTGGTGTGCAATATAAGATTGTGACCAAAATTATGGCGAACCGGGTGGAGAGGGTGATGGATAAACTTGTTAGTATGTAACAAACAACGTTCATTGAGGGTCACCAAATCCTTGACGGTCCACTTATAATAAGCGAGATTATTGAATGGTATAAGAAAAGAAAAGAGAAACTCACGATGTTCAAGGTTGATGTCATGGGAATTTTCGGTCATGATGTTATAATCGATCGGTTTTGGAGATAAATGGAGGTCTTGAGTGCGTATGACTCTAATCGCGGCTAGAACCTCGATGTTGGTTAACGGTAGCCATACCATGGAATTTAATATTGAGATGGGTCTTAGACAAGGTGATCCGTCGAGCCCTTTCGAGTTTCTTTTCGTCATGTAAGGATTACATTTGATGATAAAAGATAAAGTGGATACGAGCATCATTTAAGGCGCGAAAGTGGGCAACCGGAAGGTAACGATTTCTCATTTATTATATGCCGATGATGTGGTGATCATTTTCGAGTGGAATAAAATATGTTTGGATAATATTATGTCGATGTTAGATACGTTTTATTTGCAATTGGGTCTAAAGGTGAATGTAACCAAATCCATTCTTTTTGGTTTCGGTGTTCCGGATGATGAGATAGACGCTTTTGCACGTGATTCTGTATATCAAAAGGGTTTCTTACCATTTTCTTTGTCACACCCCCAAATAGGGCCAGGGGTATTTGTGACTTTTCAATATCATAACACAAGTGTACAAACGAGAACGATTCTATATGAGACGTTTTATAAAACATTAATTATATTGCAGCGGAAAATTAATAAGGTTTTACATCTTTAATCCAATGACAAATGTCTAAATGATAAATACAAATGATGGACTCGAATGCAGCAAGCAAAGCAGGCAATCATCAACAGCACAGTAGCTAGCATCACAAAGCTAATTATAACCTGAGACAAAATATGCTTAAAACGTCAACACAAAGGTTGAGTGAAATTCATAGGTTTATATCAATAATCAAGATTTTTAGACCGCAAGATTTAGTTATAAAAATCCGATATAAATCATATATCAAAAATTAAAGTATATGCCATGAGTATAATATCGAACTAAACAATTAATACCCCATGGTACCGTCGTACCACGCTTTCATTATTATGTACCCACTTGACATCTGTCAATTTATAGATACGTTGCTCCCATAGCGCTACCATCAATAATTAAGTTTGTCAACTCAAATTCATGCAATTATGTAACATCCCAATTAATTAAGGTATTATTTTATGTAATTTAATTATTATATATATGGATGGTATGATTTAGTATAAATAAATGGACAATAGTTAATGTCTGTTAGTTAAGTTGGAAGGGACTAGAGATGCAAAGTTAGAATTAAGGACCTCTCATATTAGAGTTTTTGTGGGGAGGGTAGAAAGTGCAAATAAGACAAAGTTATTTTAATAAAAGATGTAAAATGCAGAATTTTTGTATCAGTTGCAAAAAAAAAAATCAGTGTGTGTGCTTGTGTGTGTCGACCCAAACAAGAGGAAGAAGAGAAAATCTTCAATTGAAGAAATTGAGCACATGCAATTGGAAATTTGTGAAATCTAGTGTACTCTAATCATCCTAACAAGTTTTAATTCTCCAATTTCTTCTCCCTTGTGCACAATTAGGGTTCTTGAATCCTTAGAGACAAGGTATGAACTTCTATGTCTAAGTATTACTAAAATTGGGTGTTTGTGATGAATCTCAAGCTTTAAAGTTGTAGTATGTTGAAATGGTGCACACTTGTATGACTAAAACGAATTTGTTATTGATATTGGAAGTAAGTTTATGTATGAACTTGCTAATTGAGTGCATGTAGTGAATAAGATGGAATTGATGCTAATTTAGCTTAGAATCAAGTCATGCACACTAGGTGTTTGATGAAATGTCTCAATGAAATGTTTATGTGATTTAGTTAAAAATTGTAAAGAAGAAAGTTTATATGTGAATTGTTGTTATTGTTGTAAGTAATGAAATTTGGATAAATGATGATTTAGGGTTGCTAGTAGTAGAAATGGGTTTTATGCACATTTGATGTTTAATGAGATACTTGAAAGAATTGCAATTCATGATTGTAAGAGATGAACTAGAGAATTGTGTAATTAAGGAAATGATGTTGGCATGATAATGAGGTTATATTAGAAAAGATAAGTTAAAATGTTATGTATGTAAGTGTTCATGTGAATGTTGGAGTAAAAAGGGGATTAAGTCAATGTGTAAGTGTATAAAAGTGTTGAAAGCTTTTAAAAGTTGTAATTTTGTTGAGTTATGATATTAATGAGATTAGCTCATGTATAGGTGCTAATCAAGGCAAAGGAGCTTCAAGTGACCAAGGAACCTCATTTAATCAAGGTGAGTTTATAGGGGGTAAATTGGGCGGGTCAAGAGTGGCTTAGTGTTCTCGGATTGCATCCGTGCAAGAGAGCAACGACTAAGTGCACTAGTTGGATAGCTTAGATAGAATTATTAGGTTCGCCTAATAATTGTATCTATGAATGATGATTAGCTTAGGCAAGATTATTAAGCTTACTTAGTAATCTTGTCTATGGTATGACTTAGCTTAGACACTTGGGTGTCTATGTACATATGCATGAATGAAATGTGATTAAAATAGCTTAGGCATAAGAGTATGTCTATGGTTGTGTTTAGCTTATACATAATTACTAGGGTTGGCCTAGTAAGTTATGTCTATGGTAAGTGATGGGTCGGATTCGAAAGTAAGTAATCAACCATTTGGTTGGAAAGACAAAGTAATGTAATGATTATGCCCAACTTTGTATGCTTTATTATTCGCCTATAACTCACTAAGCGTAAAAGCTTACCCCCGTGTTGTTTTATGTTTTATAGGAACGAAAGGAAATCGCGAAGGTAAGGAACCCATTTGAGGATAGCGGAGCATTGGCATTGTAGTAAGTGGTAGTGCAAGTCCCTATTTTGAATCCAGCTCAAATGATACCGCTTATCAACGCTAAGTCTTTTGTGTTTGATGATTATGTTTCTTTTAAGCTTTGGGACCAAATGATGTATTTGAAATTGTGTAAACACGTTTTTCTTGATTAAAGGATCTTCGTAATGTTTAACGATGTAAGAAATTGGTTTAACTAAGTTTGTTTATGATTTATGTTGTTTAATTGTGTTGGGTAAGGAAGAAATGGTGAAAATGTGATTTTTGTATCAAGTTGCAGAACAGTACCAGCAACCGTGAAAGGTCGCGCCGCGACCCCATATGTCGCGCCGTGACATATCAAAGATTTTGATTACAGAAGGGCTGCTAAGAAGGGATGATTTCTTTTGTAATGTCGCGCCGCGACCAAGGCTCGCCGCGCCGCGGCATAACACTTGGTCTGGGCGGACACTTGTTTAAAAAAAAAAAATTATCGTTTAAATGGCGTTAAAAATTAACAATATTATCTAGTGAGGATTTAGCATGTAAAAATACAAGTATAAATACATGTATAAATACAAGTTTAACAAAAGTCTCATTCAGTTGCATATAAAGTTTTTCAAGTTACTTGTGTCTAAATCGTAAAACATTTAAAAACAAGCATGTGTCTCATCTCAAAATATAAAAATAGTAAAAATGGGACTATGAAAATCACCTTAAATAGCACAGCAAAAGATGAAGATAATTCCACGAATGAAATGAACGAGAGTATATGACCAGGTCTTCAACCTAGAGATATATTGACTTAATCAGAAATTTGCCAAATGAATATCCTAAGTGAACTTAAGAGTTATTTTACAAGTATTTGCGTGTCCACCATAATCAAGTTTACACCTTGTACAATTTATGCAAACCTCGATGCTATCAAATAAGTCCGGAATGACCATATGTAACCGGGGGCCAGGACTCTTGATCAGAAACTATGTCATGACATTCGAGATCCACAACCTTATCCCATAATGGCAACCTAGACATCATTCACTTATGACCGTAAGTAGCGGTGAAGTTTGTATAAGTCGTACTTTCATCGGTATGATTATAGTATTCACTAGTCGGGTGTGTGTATAGGAATACAACACTTAGTTTAGTGACTTATACACATGATATAAGTTTAGTTTATATTTACTTATAAATTCTATTATAAATATTAAATTATAGTTTTATTTTATTACTATCTTAAATTGGCATTAATTTAATAAGTATTTAATTCTTAATTTAATGTTATTTAATTCTTATTTAAAGGATAATTGTTAGTATAATAGTTTAATAATTAAATAATGTGCATAATTAGTTAGATAATTAATTTAAATGTTAGATATTCATAAGATTTCGCATTCCATATTTATCTACTGATCACATAATTTTAAATATTATTATTTTACTAATAAATATATTATATATATCTTATATATATATATATATATATATATATATATATATATATATATATATATATATATATATATATATATATATATATATATATATATATATATATATATATATATATATATATATATATATATATATATATATATATATATATATATATATATATATATATATATATATATCGATATACAATAAATTACACATTAATTCATTTTTAATTTCATTAAATACCAAAAAATTATTTATATAAATTTTATAAACTCAATTAAACATATTAATCAGTAGAAAAAATTTTAAAAATAATTTTATTAAGTTTTGAATTTATTTCCTTATTTGTTTTCGGTTTATACACAAATAGAGTTTAATTAAGGATAAAATACTTTTTCGTCCCAAATAATTATTTTTATAATTTACGTAGTTTCACATGAGTTTTATAAACTCAGAAAAATTTTATATATATTTTATTTACTTATAATATATTTATTACGAATTTTACATTGTTTTTATGTTTAAGTAATACATAATTCGTATTTAATTAAAAATAATATTCCAAAAATTATAAAAATTATTTTTATATGTCCTAAAACTGTCTCAAATAGTTTTCATAATTTTATTACTATTTGATATTTTAAATAAATTTTACCCTTTTATATATATAGTGATCGGTAAATAAATAAATGAAAAATAAATATATATAACGATATATAATTTAGGTTTTTGACTCTAATAATTATTATTAGTCAAATAAATTCTGTAAAAAATATTTTTACTAATTTTAAGTATTTATATTAATTAAATCTAATTTTATACATATATCGATTAAATAGAAGCTATTTTTAATTAATAAAAATATAAAAATGAATTATAAATCAATAAAAATAATATTTATCAACTTTATATATCATAACAGTAATTATCATAATTTATATATATATTATTTAATTGGTATTATATTTATTATATTTATTATGGTTATAGGCAAAAATAAAAAGAAAGAAAAGAATAAAAATCGAAAAAAATAAAAAGAAAAGAGAGAATACTTACAAAATTTTCTTAGGGTTTTGAGAGAGAATTCTTGAGTTTGTAAAAAAAATGAGAGGCTTAATGGGTTATTTATACAAATATTTTGGCTTGGAGAAAAAGAAACCTTATTTAATTAAAATAAAAAGTTTATTTCCATAAATAAATATTAAATTCTGAAAATTTAATAATAATTAATTATTTTTATATTTTTATATTTATATTTATTTAAATAAAGTAATTAGAAGATTCTAGAAATCAAATAAAATGTATTATTCCTATTATTTATTAGTTAAACCAATTTTTAAATAATATAAATATTATTTTCGGTTATTATTATATTATAATTAAATAATTATATTACTTAATCATTAATTTATATTTTTACATTATAGTTTTATATTTTATAAATGTTCCACATTTATTTTATACAATTTGTTATCACATATTTTAAATTAATAACCTTGTATTACAATTAGTTAATATTACATAAGTATATTATAATTATACTATACTTATAATAATAAAGATGTTGACTTAATAATAATAAATATTAGGTCAGGGTTACTTAAATTTGTATATTAATTATAAACCCAAGATATTAAATACGCAGACATGCTGGGAAAAACTCTAGGGGCATTTTAGTCATTTTAAGAAGGAAAAAGTGACGGTTGTCACACACTTATGTAGGGCTACCGATGGGAATTATTATGAATCGGATATCAAAATGAAAAATACTAGTTGATAGATTCAAGAAACGTGTGTCTTGTTGGAAATCGAACCTTTTATCGGTGGGTGGTCGTCTAACCTTGATCAATCAGTGATTCAGAGTCTCAGTATATATATTCTCTCACTTTTTAAATGTCCAAAATGGTGATTAATGATCTTGAAAACATACGGCCTAACTTTTTTTGGGCGGAGATATTGCACATTTCTCATATATTTATCATGGCAATGTTTAGTCCACTCGGATAAGGTTTTGGTTATTATTCGCGATTATTTGGAGGATTATGATTTGAGAGCCGAGAAGATCTTTTGTACGCTTTTTAGATCATTTTGAGGTATATTCTATGTTATTTTATCAGCGGTGCCTTAATTTGATGATTGCAAGTTGGTTTTGGGCATTTGTTGGTGAAAAATGAAGGTGGATTTTGTGCACGAGTTAAGCCGCGGCGCGGCTTGAGAGCCCGCGGCACGAGTTATAACGTAAATTGAAGGTCGAGCATATTCTTAAAGGTTGGAATTTGGCAATGTGTTAAGCCACGGCGCGGGTCGTTACTGTGTCGGTTTTTAGGCTATAAATAGGGAATTAATACCCTAATTTTTACACACTTTTTATCCAGACGAATTCCAGCAGCTTTGGAGCGATTTTTGGTGACTTTTGGGGAATCCAACATCATCTAATCAACTCAATCATTCCGAGAACGCGTTTCGATTCATCAATCGTTCAAGATCACGATTTCAACTAGGTTTAATTCTTATCAAACATAATGAATTATCTTAATTGTTTATTTATGATTTTGTTTTCAGCCATGATTGTTGGCTAAGTTCTCAATGCTTGTCTAGATTAATAACCGAGGTTTTGGATGTTATGATTTATGATTTATGATTTATGAACTTATGCATGTTTATTTCAATTGTTTAAATAAAAGATCGATTCTTATTGATGTTTAACTTTATGAACTTGATTGATTAGTGTATTTGTTTGATAAAGAGAACTCTTGTTGATTTAATACACTAGTTTACATTTGATTTGTCTTAATTGATTGTTTGCTAAACCGGACCAAGGGGTAAATTAAATTTGAACGGTTAAACAATATATGGGTGAATTGTGTAGAGCGAACGCAAAGGAAATTGTTATTCAAATCTTTGATCTAGTTAATTAATTAGTCACAAACGAAAAGGTCTTAGGTGCTAGGGAACCCTACATCTAGTAATTCTAGTTTGAGTACTTGATAAAGAGAACTCTTGGTGAGTCGACTAAGTAATTTGCATGTATTAAGTCTTAAATCGGGCTAAAGTATAAAAACATCCAATTCCGAGGGTAAAACGTCTAGACGAGCATTTCCAATCTATTGATATCAAATTATCTTATTTGCTTTTTTGTTTTAAGTTTTATAAATCTAAAAATTCAAAAATATTGTTTTTATTTTCAAATCAAATCTTGATTTGGCTAATCGTTAAATAGCCACCAACAAAAACTATTTCGTACTTTCCATTTTCTTAGATTAGCTTAGTTTATTTTCATTAGTTACAATCTTAATTCACACGCGTAAACTGTCCTTGGAACGATCTTGGATTTGCCAACATCTTTACTACTGCACGGTCGGGTACACTGCCCGTTAGTGTGTAAACTTTAATAACCGGTAATTCCTTTTATAAATAATAGACGCGATTTTACACATCAAGTTTTTGGCGCCGCTGCCGGGGACAGTTGTGTCAATTTGAGATTTCTATCTAATTGTGATTAATTAGGATTTATTTTCTTAGATTTTAGATATTTCTTGAGTCGGTACGTTTAATCATTTTATCGTTTGTGTTTTGCAAGATAGCAGGTAGTGTATGCCACATACGCGTTCTTCAGATTCTCTGATTCTTCGACCATTTGACGAACCCGAAAGAGAGTTATTTAAAGCGTTAAGTCAAGAGCAACAGTCTACAGTGGAGTCATCAGCTTCTTCGAGTGAAAATATAATTCCATTGGGTAGCAGTTCTGAGACTGTGGTGCCCAATACACCACTTGAAATCAACGAAGAGGAAGACACTTACGTTTCATTAGATATTTTTGAGACTGAAGAGATGGCTGAAGAACAACCTCGTCCTCAGACTATGGCAAAAAAGTTGATGGCCACCCGAGCTGGCCAAGGCAATTCGATTACTCAACCAAACATTACTCGGCCTTTCCAAATCACAGGTCCAATTCTGAGTTTGATCGCTTCTAATTGCCAATTTTATGGCAAGGATAGTGAGGATGCTAACGAGCACCTTCGTGTTTTCAATGATGTTTGCAACTTATTCAAGCTGAATGAGGTTGCTGATACTTCGATCAAGACAAGGCTTTTTCCCTGGACTCTTAAGGGAGAAGCTAAGAAGTGGTTAGATAAGCAGCACGAGGGTACGTTTACCTCTTGGGATGGGTTGGTAGATAAGTTTTTATCAAAGTTTTTCCCTGCGTCTCGAGCTGCTAGACTTCAAGCAGAAATTTCACAATCCAGACAAAAGAGCAGTGAGACATTATTTGATGCTTGGGACCGCTATTTTAATATGTTACGCTCATGTCCGCAACACGGGTTGAATGATTTACAAAAGGTCCAGATTTTCTACAAAGGTTGTGACATACCAACTCGTTAGAGTATTGATCAAGCTGCAGGAGGTACTTTAATGGATAAGACAGAAGAAGAGGCGTTAGAAATAATTGAAAAGCAAGCTGCCTACACTCACGAGTGGCATGAAGATCATGAGTTTTCCCGTTCAGCTTCAGTAAAGAGGACTGAAACTACTGGTGCGTATGATGATTTTGGGTCTATAAATGCTAAGTTAGATAAATTTGGTAGGCATTTAGAGAAGATGGATAAGGATATTCATGGTATGAAGGTTGGTTGTGAATATTGTGGGAGATTACATTTAGCAAAAGATTGTGATGCGGGTTTGACTATGAATTAGAAAGAAGAGATCGCCTTTATTAGTCAACAGAAAAACAATCAGTTTCAGGGACGTGCTCAGTTTAATAGGAATTTCAACAATCCTTATAATCCTCAAGGTAATCAGGGTTCGAGATTCCAGCCGGGATCTAGTGGAGGATTTCAACAGCAAGCTCCCGGATATTTTCAGAAGCCCCAAGCCGAAGAGAAAAAGTCCAACATTTAGGCTATGATCGAAAAGCTTGTGATATCTCAAACTCAGCTTGTTACTACTGTTACCCAAAACAATGAGAAGAATGATCAAATGTTTCGAAATCAACAAGCAGCTATTCAAAATTTAGAGAAACAAATTGGTCAACTTGCTAAACAGAGTAATGAGAGGAAACCGGGGGAGTTACCGAGTAAAACAGATACTAACCCGAAGAATGGGCACGTTAATGCTATCACCACCTTAAGTAGGTTAACATATGATCCACCGAAGAAGCCCGATGAGTATGATTTATGGGTGCCGTTAGCGAGGGCTAGTGAGCTGGTTGTGGTTAGCGAACCGAAGGGGGAAAAGGAGCCGGAATAGGTGATTGAGAAAGTTGTAAGGGTACCGAAAATAGTTGCTGCTAAACCGGTAGTTAAAGAGTATCAACTACCACTCCCATTCTTGAGGAAGCAGAGATTGGAGAAGCTGGAGGCAGAAAAGTCCAAGTTCATGGACTTGATTAAAAAAGTTAACATAAATTTGCCTTTTATTGATGTGATTGCAAGTATGCCAAAGTATGCAAGGTTTCTTAAGGATTTGCTAACTAACAGGAAGAAACTGGAGAACGTGTCTTCAGTCAGGTTGAATGCCGCATGCTCAGCGGTAGTGGAAAACAAGCTTCCCGAGAAGCTTGAGGATCCTGGGAGTTTTACCATTCCTTGTTTACTTGGTAATTTAGACTGTGTGATGGCGTTGGCGGATTTGGGGGCTAGTATAAATTTAATGCCTTAATCTATTTATTTATAGCTAGACCTCGGGGAGTTAAAATCCATGCGTATGGCTATTCAGCTAGCTCACCGCTCTATTAAATTCCCTCGTGAAATTATAGAGAATATGCTAGTTAAGACCGGGTCGTTGGTTTTCCCGGCCGATTTTGTGGTTTTGGATATGGAAGTGGATGAAAGGATTCCACTTATTTTGGGTCAGCCATTTTTGAATACTGCTAGGTGTATCATCGATGTTTATGACCAAAAGTTGACCCTTAGGATAGATGACTTGAGTGCAACATTCTCAATCGACCATGCTTTAAAATACCCTGACTACACTGATGATACATGTTATTTTCTTAACACTGTGGATGTCCAGT
Source organism: Rutidosis leptorrhynchoides (assembly GCF_046630445.1). NCBI lineage: Eukaryota > Viridiplantae > Streptophyta > Magnoliopsida > Asterales > Asteraceae > Rutidosis > Rutidosis leptorrhynchoides. Next base: position 278,164,501 of record NC_092340.1, on the reverse strand, counting down.
CTGAGTTTTTGCAGGAATTCCCAGAGTTACAGGGTTCAGGAGAATGCTCATTGGTTGAAATTGATGAAGAGTTGCAGATTGAGGAGGTGGATATTTTAACCGCCTTGATGGAGAACGGCTATGAGCCGACTGAGGAGGAGTTCAAAGAACTCGATCGTGATGCTGATTACCGGAGCAAGTCTTTAATTGAAGAACCTCCCGAGTTAGAATTGAAGCCACGTCCAGATCATTTGGAATACGCTTATTTCCTGGAGGAATCTAAGCTCCCAGTAATTATTTCTTCTTCTCTTACTACAGGTTAGAAAACTGAGCTTGTAACCATGCTAAAGGCCCATAAACCGGCCATTTACTTGGAAAATTCACGACATCAAGGGTATTAGTCCCTCCTATTGCACCCAAAAAATTCTAATGGAGGATAACTCCAAACCCGTGGTGCAACGTCAATGGAGGTTGAACCCTCACATGCAAGATGTCGTGAAGAAAGAGATCGTGAAGCTCCTCGATGCAGGTCTGATTTACCCGATTTCTAACAATCCGTGGATTAGCCCGGTATACTATGTACTTAAGAAAGGTGGTATGACTGTTACCACCAATGATAAAAATGAGTTAATTTCCACTCGGACTGTTAGGGGGTGGCGTGTTTGTATTGACTACCGTAAGTTGAAAGACGCCACACGCAAAGACCACTTCCCGTTACCTTTCATGGATCAAATGCTAGAGAGGTTAGTAGGAAACAGCTTTTATTGTTTTCTTGATGGTTTTTCGGGCTATTTCCAAATCCCTATCTCGCCCGAAGACCAGGAGAAAACCACTTTCACATGCCCGTATGGCACATTCTCATACCGTCGCATGCCCTTTGGCCTTTGTAACGCTCCGACCACTTTTCAAAGGTGCATGATGGCCATATTCCATGATATGATAGAAGATTGCATGGAGGTGTTCATAGATGACTTTTTGGTCTTCGGTGACACTTTAGATTCATGCCTTCTTAATTTAAAATGGATATTGGTAAGGTGTGAGAAATCTAATCTTGTGCTCAATTGAGAAAAGTGCCATTTCATGGTACAAGGGGGCATAGTTCTCGGGCACAAGATTTCTAAGAACGGTATTGAGGTGGATCCCGCAAAGGTAACTGCTATTAAGAACCGTCCACCTCCCACCGATGTTAAGGGTGTTCGGAGTTTTCTCAGGCACGCCGGTTTTTACTAGCGGTTCATTAAGGATTTTTCCAAAATCGCTAACCTGATGAACAAGCTCCTCGAAAAGGACACACCTTGGAACTTCTCCGAAGAGTGCCAAAAGGCATTCGAACTTCTTAAGGAGAAACTCATCAATGCACCTATCATAATTGCTCTGAATTGGTCCATTCCGTTCGAGCTTATGTGTGATGCATCGAATTTTGGTGTTGGCTCTGTTTTGGGCCAAAGGGTCGAGAAACATTTCCGACCCATCTATTATGCAAGCAAGACCTTGCAAGGAGCACAACTGAATTACACTACCACTGAAAAAGAGCTCCTTGCGGTGGTCTTTTCGTTCGATAAGTTCCGGTCCTACTTAGTCTTGTCTAAGACTATTGTTTTTACGGACCATTCTGCTCTAAAGTACCTATTTTTGAAACCGTATGCCAAACCTCGACTGCTTATATAGATCTTGCTTTTGCAAGAATTTGATATCGAGATCCGGGATAAGAAGGGTGCTGAAAATCTAGTGGTCGACCACTTGTCTAGACTCGAGAATTCAAATCTCGAAGTCCTTCATGAGTCGAGTATTCATGATGATTTTCCCGAGGAGTATCTCATGAAGTTGGACAAGGTGGATGAGCCATGGTATGTGGACATAGCTAATTATCTCGTTGGGGGATTCTTGGAGAAAGGGTGGTCACATCAAAAGAGGAAGAAATTCTTCAGTGATCTTAAACACTATTTCTGGGAAGATCCCTATCTTTTTCGTTGTTGTCTGGATGGAGTGATTCGAAGGTGCATTTTCGGTGAGGAATGTACTCGTATTTTATTGGAGTGCCATCGTGGCCCAACGGGTGGGCATTTTGGTCCCCAAATCATGGGGAAGAAGGTTTATGAGGCCGGATTTTATTGGCCTAGTATTTTTAAGGATGCCCATGCTGTTTGTAATTCTTGTGATGCTTGTCAACGGGCCGGACAAATCACCAAACGTGACGAAATGCCTCAACAAAGCATCCAAGTATGCGAGGTGTTTGACGTTTGAGGTATTGATTTCATGGGCCCGTTTCTGAAATCTCATAATTATCTTTACATACTCGTTGCAATCGATTATGTGTCCAAATGGGCGGAGGAAAAGCCTCTTCCTACTAATGATGCACGAGTTGTAATCACGTTCTTAATGGGGCTTTTCAGCCGTTTTGGTACTCCAAAGGCCCTCATTAGTGATAGGGGCACCCACTTTTGCAATGCGCAAATGGAGAAGGTTTTGAAACGCTATGGAGTCATCCATAAGATTTCTACCTCATATCACCCGCAAACTAGTGGGCAAGTTGAAAACACCAATCGGTCTCTTAAACGAATTCTTGAAAAGACCGTTGGTTCGAATCCCAAGGAATGATCCAACATACTCGATGATGCATTGTGGGGGTTTCGTACCGCCTACAAGACTCCTATCGGGACCACTCCTTTTCGCTTAGTTTATGGCAAAGCATGTCATCCCCCGTTGGAGATTGAACACAAAGCACATTGGGCTCTTAGGACATGTAATCTCGATTATCATGAGGCGGGTCACCTTAGGTTGACCCAGTTAAATGAGTTAGATGAGTTGAGGCACGATGCCTATGAGAATTCACTCATCTATAAAGAAAAGACGAAAAGGTGGCATGAAAATCGGATTAAAGGTCCAAAAGAATTTAAGGAAGGCGACCGTGTCCTTCTTTATAATTCGCGTTTTAAATTGTCACCGGGGAAGCTTAAGTCCCGTTGGTCGGGACCGTTCATGGTTAGGAAGGTGTACCCGTTTGGTACGGTGGAATTGATTGATTCGAATGGTAAAGGTTTTAAGGTGAATGGCCACTGGATCAAACATTATGTGGATGGACCCCTTGAAATTGAAGAAGAGGTTAACCTTGACTTCGATCCGAAAAACGCTTAAATTTGGGGGAACGAGTCGAGTGAACGACTTGGTAAGAAAAATCACGTTTGTTGTATTTTAATGTATTTTTAGCTTGCAGGTGTATTTAAAGTTGAAATGACAATTTGATCATTAGTTAAGTGCGTTGGTTGCGGGTAATTGTGTTTTGGGTTAAAAATCTTAAACTTTTTAAGAAGGAAAAACCGCCAGTTTTAAGCCGCGGCGCGGGGTAGCAAGTATTTTGCATGTCGAGGGTTTTTGAAGATTGGGGGAATTTAAGTGTTTTAAGCCGCGACGCGGCCAGAAATCCCGCGGCGCGAGTTAACCCTTTAAAAGCATGTCGAGACTTTTTAAAATTTTTAGGGGTTATTGGTGTTTTAAGCCGCGGCGCGACGAGTTTAACCGCGGCGCGAGCCGCGTCTGTTGGAAATTCCCAATTCGTTTTTTTATAAAGGGAAAATGGGTCAAACCCGACCCAAGGTCTATACCCGACGGGAATTCAGTTTATTTAGGGTATTTTGCTGATTAAAAAACACACATATCTTATCAAACTCAAGCACGATTACAAATCCTCTCAAAACCCTAATCTTTCATCTTCAATTTTTGCTTAAATTTCTTCATCACATCTCTAATCCATGGCACCTAAGGTCCGATTTTAACTTTCTTTCTCTTGTTCTTGCCTAATTACATGCTTATTTGATGTTTAATTTCGGATTAGGTTTAGAATTAGTGCAGGGTTGTTGATTTTGGTCTTGTATGCTTAAATTAATCATGGGTCTTTGTTGAATATGATTAGTATGCATGAAATTCATAATCTTTTTGTGTTTTTAATGCATATCTTTGAGTCTAGGGTTCATGGTTGATTTGATTTCGAATTAGAGATGAGTAATTAGGAGAATTGATTATGGGTTTTGTTAAATATGGTTTGATTTAAATGATAAGTGTGAGGTGTGTTAATTTGTCCGGGTTATTAGGGTTCTAGCCTTAATTGCATGGTTTTCTTTTGTTAATTTGCTTTTATATGATATAGATGCCATGACATTGATGCTATGATGATTTGTTGCTAGGTTGTTTGTTGAATTTGGATTTAAAATTGCTAATTCTGGAGTTTGAAATTATCTTTCCACTAAGGTTAATTACATCAAACGTTTTAAGTTTATGATTTGAGTTGCTACTAATGAATGATAATTGTTCGAGTATTTGGAAAGATGATTTGCTATGGTTGTTTGTTTGTGGTGTTAACGTTGGGCATGAATAATTTAATGCTTGTAGCAATTTGTTGACCACGGTTGACTTATGCTTTAAATGTGGATTGTTTGAATCTGAACAAGAACTAATCATTAATGCTAATGGTCATGTTTGCATTTGCGTTTTGTTTGTTTGGTGTTTGTTATTACAGAGGCAAAGAATGACAGCTGCTCAAAGGGAGGAAGAAAGGCTCTTAGAAATGCAAACAAATCCCGAAAATTGGTTGCAGGCATTAAGAGATGATGAGGAGTATTTCGATAGATTAGAGTAGATTAGAAGGCGTCCAATCACTGGTACTTGGTATTTGGACTGGCCCTGCTAGTTTAAGCAGGAAGACAATTAAAGACTCATCTCCAAAATGTGCTGACAAGCGCTAAACAACCGGGTAATCATTTTATTCGCTCGTGGGAGCAGGCTTTTATGTGTACGGATGTTATCTATGATGAGTTAGTGTGGGAATTTTTTTCCACGTTAACTTTTAATCCTCGTCGTGCGGCTACGGATGTGAGTTTCTTACAGTTTCGGTTAGGAGGAGTTGAACGGAAATGAGTAGGATGGATCTTTGTTGAGCGTTGAATTTATACCCCGACATGGATGATTTCATTTTAAGGCAGTATTTGGGAGAGACTAATTTTATGGTGCCGAATTCTTTAATGCGCAGCAATACTGGTATCAACTTAGTGGTAAGAATCCGTTTGTGTCAAGTGAATCGAAGGGGTCAGACATTCGCATAAGGATGCAAGGTTGATTCAAAGATTTTTGGGGTGCACATTTTGTGCAAGAGTGAATGGGTAAGACAAAGCGACGACTCATGATTTATGGTCAATTTATATGATTAAGAATGAATAGTTTGCTGATTTGTCTAATTTGGTGGGGGAATATTTACGTAAGCATGCTCTTGAAAAGCAACGGGCAAAACCACTTTTGGGTGGTCATTATCTAATGACCCGTCCTAATCCATCTGGACGAATACATTACATTTGGTTACATCACGAGGTACTTGACCTCTAAATGATACATTTTACAAACATTGCATTCGTTTTTAAAAGATAAAATTTCATTACATCGAAAGTTGACGGCATGCATACCATTTCGTAATATATCCAACTATAATTGACTTAATAATAATCTTGATGAACTCGACGACTCGAATGCAACGTCTTTTGAAATATGTCATGAGTGACTCCAAGTAATATCTCTAATATGAGTAAATGCACAGCGGAAGATTTCTTTCATACCTGAGAATAAACATGCTTTCAAGTGTCAACCAAAAGGTTGGTGAGTTCATAGGTTTATCATAATCATTCATTTCCATAATTTTAATAGACCACAAGATTTTTATTTTTCCATAAATATACATCTCATATCAGGCATTTCGCAAACTGCATAGAGATAAAAATCATTCATATGGTGAACACCTGGTAACCGACCTTAACAAGATGCATATAGAATATCCTCCACATACCGGCATTCTGCACGGTCATGCAAAAAGCATACAAACATGCCACTCTTTTAAATATGATGGTTGTGTACACCTCACAAATAGATCATATCTTTTAAAGCTGGCGGTTGTATACCTATTTCGAAGTACTAAAGCAGTTCAAATTTTTTGACTGAGGCTTGTTAGTGCCCATAGATCTATCTTTAGGATTCGCGTCAATTTGGGGCTCGGTTCCCAAATTCTCAGATTACCAGACTAAAAGGAGTGTTATCCGGTGTACTCATAACTCATTCGTAGAATATTTTTAAGTACTTGTGTCTATTTCGTCAAACATTTATAAAAGCATTTCCTGTATTCGCAGTTCAAAAATATATTTCAAAAGCATTTAATAAAGCAGTTGTAAAAACAGCGCATGTATTCTCAGTCCCAAAAATGTAAAGAGTAAAAGGGAGCAAATGAAACTCACTATACGATATTTTTAGTAAAATATGCATACGACGAAACTGAACAATGCAGGGTTGGCCTCGGATTCACGAACCTATATCATTTGTATATTTATTAATATACATAATTGTAATTGAACAAATATATATATAAATTTATTAGTTATATCCATTTTATTTTAATAGTATATATATGTTTCATGTATTCATTTTTGTATATAAAAATATTAATTTTTGTTATGTTATATGTATTTAAATATATCATTTGTATATTAGTAATAGTAGTTATAATAATACTAAAATAATACTACTAGTGGTAAAAATGTTTATAATACTTAATATTATTAATGAGTTAATAATGTTAATAATTCTATATTAATAATAATAATGATATTAATGATAGTAAATGTAAAAATATTAATTTTATTGTTAATTTTAATTATGATAATGATTTTAGTAACTACATAATAATACTCATGATAACATAAATAATAATACTTATAGTAATATTAGGGGTAATAATAATAACCTTAATAGTAATATTTATGGTGATAATAATAATTATAGTTATGCTAATAACACCTATTTAAATGATAATAATAATACATAATGATAATACTAATAGTGATAGAATGATACTAATACTAATAATGATAAAATGATACAATTTCTAATTTTAATGATAATAACAATAAATTTTTATTACTTTCATAATAATAATAATAATCATAATCACAATTATAATGATGATAATAATTCTAAAATGATAAAGTTTCTAATAATAATATTATTATTACTTATAGTAATAATAATGATAATGACTATAATACTTATACATTTAGTAGTAATAATAATTTTAACACTAATGATAACATAACAATAATTATACTAGTAATAATAATAATTATTATAATAATAATAATTATAATGATAATGGAAAAGAGATCAAAAGTGTATACCCTCTTTAATTGTTTTTCTAAAATAGGAATGCTCCAGACGAGACTCGAACCCGTGACCTCCCGCTCACACCACAACACTCAAGACCATGGCTCTATCGCCTATTTTCTGTTTTTGTACACGTCTTATATCTATATAACCCGTTACTATCTCGGCCCAACATGATTTACTTAACCCAATAGAACCTTAAACCTTGGCCCAATCATTACTAATTCGAAGCCCAACATTTAAAGTGAGTGGCCTGCCTCCTAAGTGAGAAGTATATTATTTCGGTCCAATGATACATAACAGATCACGGCCCAACAGCTTCTCTTGATACTTTAAAAAAAAGTAGTGGCCTGGGTTCGAACCCAGGACCTCTCGTTTAACAACCATACGCCCAAACCACTGAAGCACTCGTGAATTCTTGTTACAATATACGTATTTATATATTTAATATTTATGAGCAGTTATCATCTTCCTCCAAAATTTCATCATCATCGTCATTCACATCCTCCGTATTATTTCATTCTCATCATCATCATCTTTATTACATTTCATTATCAACATCAATATCATAATCGTGCATCATCATCAACGTGTATCAACATCATCACATCATGATATCATAATCGTAACGCAAATCTTCATCATCATTCTTTGTCCATTATCATACTATACTCGAATCATGGTTATCTTCATCATAACCTTTATCATCATCATCCCGACATCATACTCATTATCATACATCACTAAGCATTATCATCATGATTCACATATCATAATCATAATCTATCCTCTCATTTCCATCTTCAACATCATCATGATCATTATCGAACACATTTATATTGTGTAATATCATAAGCATCTTCAACATAATTCGTCATTGTGACATGATCGCCTACATATCCTCATCATCATTATCTCATCACTCTTGTGTATTATCATCATCTTCATACTCGTATATCACATATAGCAGTAACAACTCGTGATTTAGATGAGAGATTATTATGGGTTAGTTTTTGAAAAGAAAACAGAAGTAATAGCGAATGACAACATGGTGGTTGCAAATGGTGGTTGAAGATGGCGGTTAGGATGGAAGGTGGTTGCGGTGATGGTGTATGGTGGCCGGAGGTTTGGTTGCCTGAGATGATTCGGTGGAGGAAGGTGGTGGCTATGAGCTGCGGTGATGATCTCTCTTCTCCCTTCCTTCATTACACATGTATAAATATATATAGATATATATATATATATATATATATATATTATGTAATATATAATATTTAATATTAATAATAATTATATTATAATAATTAAACATAAATCAAGTGCATGATTGGATACAGTAAACAATAATGTACATGGAGTCTTTTGCTGACACTTTCAACTGGATATTATATTGTGTCCATTGCTAAACAGTTAATACATAAAAGTGTTTCTAAAAATCCCAAATTTTTAAATAAAGTCCATTTATTTATTTTGGTCATTATAGTATAAAATTCGATCCTTAATTTGTTAAATGAAAATTACATCAACTGTGTAACGACTCAGGATTTTTCCAACGTTTTATTATTAATAATTCATTATTAATGCTTGCGTTTTAATAAACGTGTTCTTATACGTGTTACTTGTTACCGTATTTAACTTTTCATGGCCCGACTTATCTTTGTGACGCACGTACTTTTCACGAATAATATTTTGGGATATTATTTACATTCATGATTAATTATTATTACTCATTTTAATTAACTAAGGTTACTAGTTAATTACTTAGGCTTTATTTGATTAATTGCATACTTACTTGAACTTGGGCTTTCATTATTTGATTTGGACTTGGATGCCCACCCTACTTATCTTAATGGACTAATTAGCCCAACATTATGTTAATGATGCTTTAAGGCTTAACCAAGATTAATTTAGTGAAAGGAATCTAGTTACTTACACATTTACACCATTTTCCCATACCCTTTAGCTTTATTACCATTCCAAGTATTCACCATCTCCCCATGTTAGAAAGTTGGAGTTTGACCTTATCCCTTTGGACACCTTGGCCGTGAGTTTCATGGGGAGGAGGGAGGATTCAAAATTTTTTTTTGTTACTTATTACTAGTGTATTACTTTCACTTTTCACACACACAAACTTACTTCTCATTTTCTCTCAACATTTCTCTCCTTTCTTGTAAGTAACATGAACTTTTCTTCCTCCTTCTTTTCTTTGAAAATCGTAGCACATACATACATCATCATCATCATGTGCTTGTTTAATTACTTGTCTTTGATTGTTGTTTAATTACTTGTAGTTGTTGTTGTTTCTTTACTAAGTTGTAAGAATCAAACTATCTAGTTTATTCTTCATATCATCTTGTTATTTCAAGAATAAACAAGAACCTAAAGTTTCTAGTTTATGGTTCTACATTTAATGCTTTAAAAGATTTAAAGTTCATGAGTTTTAAAACCATACTTGAATCCATGTTTGTAAACTTAAGGTTTACTTTCTTAAAGATCAAAGCCTTGGCTTAAATCTTTAAAGTATGAACAACCATGAACTTGTTACTTGTAGATTTAATTTATTTCTTCATTTTATGTACTTTTAAGTTGAAATGTTGTTAATTTGGTCAAGTATTACTAGTTAATCTTGATCTCATATTTCTTGAAACTAAAAGTTAACTTTGTAAGTTCAAGAACATGGAAGTATAACTTTCTAGTTATAACTTCATTTACTTGTGTTGGATCTAAGTTTCTATAGCTTATGGTCTTCTAATTTTGTTGTAAACAAGAGCTTATGAGCTTACATACACTTTACAAGATGAAAATCTAAGTTTCATAACTTATGGTTTCATTAAAGTAAAGATTCAAGTGTTATGACTTAGGATTTAACTTAGTAACTTTAGATCTAGACTTTTGGGTCTTGGATCTTTAAGATCTAACTAAGAACTATGTTCTACAACTTAAGATCTTGATTATTTAGTTTACTTTCAAGTTTGTAGCATAATATTACTTTTAGAGTTCATGTATGTGTCGGATCTAAGATCTTGATGTAACTTTGGTTCATCAAACTACTTGCAACACTTAATTGAGTTGTGCTACTTATATTAGACTTACACTTGTGTTATGATGGTCAAAAATTGGTAAAGATGATGCAAACACATCAATGAGTTGTACACTTAAAGCTATATGCATCAAGGATGAGAACCGTGATGAGCATCGAGCACCAAGAACCCACCGGAACACTAAACCTACTATTTTTCAGGTCTGATCAGAATACCTGGGTTACTTTAAAGATGATTTTCAGTTAGCTCTGTTCGAGTAGATAATTTTTCATTTAAGACTCGTCTTAATCTGAGTTACGTTTTAGGATCTATCGCCCTCCGAACGTCACTATGTCCTTTTAACGTTGTGCTGAAAATTCTGACCTACTCGCACTTAAACCGTCGCCACGGTCAAACAAAGACGAGTTTGGTTCTGGAATTTTTACAGCAACTAAAGGACTCATATACGGAGCCATGGCCACTGTTCCCACCTCAATTCAGTTTGTATAGAGGCCATGGTGACTAATCGAAGTCAGCCTTTGTTTTAAACTCTTTTCTAGAATGAAACTTACTTTGTACTTTTTGTTTGATGATGAATGATGATGATACTTAAGACCTAATTTACATACATTTAAATCTATTGGGACGATTTACTGACTTAGTAACTTTTGACTTAGGTTGAGGACCTTTTGGACAAACGTACTTGCTTACTTTTCCCGAGTCAACTTTACTACTACTATTCCACTGTGAGTTATAGCATCCCTTTTTACTTTAACTATTTTAGGAACTGAGAATACATGCGCATTTTACGTTTTACATACTAGGCACGAGTACTTAAACTTTATATATGTGTAGGTTATACAACGGCATAAACTTTCCCCTTAGCTCAGTAACGTTTAGTCATTGGTTTTTGAACCGGTGAACGCGAATCTTAGATATGGATCCATAGGGTTTGACATCCCCACTCGGGCTAGTAGCGCTAGCATTTAACGGGTGTTTAATACTTCGTAAACATACGCACTCTCCAAGTGTACTTTAAGGGGGTTATAAATGTTAAGTTAGTTACCAAGTGCCCACGGTTAAACATATACTTTTCATACTGTTTTGAAACGCTGTTGAAACACTGAAATCTTGTGGCCTACCTTACATTACTGTTATACTTAAACTATAGCTCACCAACCTTTGTGTTGACATTTTTAAGCATGTTTTTCTCAGGTGCCTAAGGTTGCTTGCTTCCACTGTTGTACTAGTCATGCCTTGTAGACTCCACTACGCTTTTTATAGAGATGTCACTGCATGAAACATTTTATCTTACATTTAAACCTTGTTACCTTTTGAAACAATGATTTGTAATGACCATTGGGTCACGCACTATTACTAATTGCTTCTGTTCATTGAAGCATACTTTTATTGTAAGACATTTGATGTTGGTTAAAACGTCACCTTTATTCATGAATGCAAACTCTTTTTAAAACAGCATATAGTATTTGACCTTGTAATGATCCTGTTGTTGATGATTCATACACGGTGGTTTTGTACGGGACATCACATTTGGTATTAGAGCATTGGTTGTAGGGAATTAGGTTGCATTAGTGAGTCTGAACCGACCCGAGTATGTAACAACCCTGATTTTTCCGATCGTTTTATACATATAAGATTAATATTTACATAAATTAAACATTACCAACATGATAAGCAATCTAAATTGTTGAGTCTTGTGTTTTTGAAAAGAGTTTTACACAACGTTTGACCGTCCAATTTGACCGATGATATCACGAACTATATAACATACGATAATTATACGATTGTGTACATATACGTATTTATACATATTTAACATGATCTAAGGATGGTTTAACATATCATTGTGTACTAATAACAATGAGTTATAAGTATACTTTGAGACTACTAACTTAAGTTTTCAAAACGGTAACTATACGTAACGTTCTTTGACATATATACCTATAATCTATAATGCTTATATAAGTATCGTATAAATACGTATTTAATCACTTTTAAAGGGCTTAAATACATAAAACAACATAAGTATATTCACAAAATATAGTTATATTTGAATTCTCGTTCCATTTCCTCAAGATTTCTACACGTATACTTAGGGTATATGTACCCGTATTATACGCAGCTTCTAGATGTATTTACTATTGATAAATACCAATTATTAGACCTCAATTATCTGCTCTTAGCAGCCATTGTTAGTTAACAACATGTGGGATCAATTAGGAAGACTTATGAGCTAAAAAAACAAACTTAAGGATTTTTTTTTCTATATAACAAGTAAATTCGTTTTTATGATTTCACCCCATTTTTCCATTCCATTTTCTCATACTTACACTCCAAATTCTCTCTCAAAATACTCCTAACATTATACTTGATCATCTTCAAGTATTTTCACCATCTTTTAGCTTCATAATCAAGGTAAAACTATGTTTAAACTTTGATTCAATTCATGTAAGTTATTTATCTTAAATCAAGATATAAACTTACTTATAACCTTTGTTTCTTTTCATGATTTCACTTCTTAATCTTCCAAGTCATCAAGAATAAGTTCATATCTTGTTTATTCAGTAACTTTCTTCATCATACTTGAGGTATAACCTTTGTTCATCATCTTGTTCAATTATAACTATCTTATTAAGAATATACAAATCATAACAACAAGAACATAGTTTGAATGATTTCAAACTTGTTCGCAAACTAAATAGATCCTTCTAACTTGACTTTTAAAACACTTCAAGACCTGTAATATATCATAGTGATATGCTAACTTCACAAGATACAACTTGATTTTACAAAGAACACCTTAAAACTGAATCTACATCGTTGGAGTGCAACCGGGGGCTGTTTTGGGTTGGATAATTAAAAACCATCTTAAACTTTGAATTGGAAGTTTATATTCTGGAAAAATGATATTTCTTATGAATATGTTAATATATAAAAATCTCATGGTGTAACTCAAAGTGTAAGTATTTTTGTAAAAATGATCATCTAGGTGTTGTTTTTACAACGGAAATGATCACTTTCATAAGATTCACCAAAGTTTGACCTATAACCTGTGATTTCAAATGCAAACTAAGGTATTTACAGTTCATATTCATAAATAATGGCTCAATCCAAGGAAGTGGCAAGTTGAACCAACAAAAACGGAGTTGTATTGAAGAAACTGCGGCTAAAACAAAATTGGGTATCCGAAGCTAGTTTAGCTACGAAATTAATTGGAGTAAAACTAAACTAATCATGTCTTTGCTAATTAATATGATATTTTATATATATTTACTTATGATTTGATTTTATATATTTCAGGACCACCCGTAAACAACACGAGAGGATTAATTATAAGACCTCATGATTGTACGCAACACGTCATTTGACAACACGGTACTTTATCTACGCAACACGTCATTTGACAACATGGTACCATGGGTCGAGATTAATTCCAATCAATACGAATACGATGGGGTCTTTATTTATTTTATTGAGCAACTAATTGTGGACCACTAACATCGGACTGCTAACTACGGACTAATAGATATTAAAAGTATTATAAGTATATATGAAACGATTATTTGAAAAGAAAATATGTTGATATATTATATATATGGTTAGGTTCATGATATCAATCGGAGACCAAGTCGTGTTAAATATCTTCAAGGCAAAAGTGAGTATATAGTCCCACTTTTAAACTCTAAATATTTCGGATGAGAATACATGCATTTTATGATTTACGTTATGGACACAAGTGATTAAAAATATATATTCTACATTGAGTTGTACCACTGGCATACTTCCCTGTAACTTGGTAACTACTATTTACATGAGGTATTGTAAACGTGAATCCTGTTGATAGATCTATCGGGCCTGACAACCCCAACCGGACTGGACGACCAGTATTCAACGGTTGCACAGTACTTCGTTTCGGTGACTACACTTGGTACGGTGTAGTGAGATTTTATAATAAAGGGAATATGCGACGTTGATTAAATATTAAGTATGGTTATCAAGTGCTCAACCACTTAGAATATTTTTATTAAAACGTTTATGTATATTAAATCTTGTGGTCTATATTTATAACGCTGCTAGCATTAAACCTATATCTCACCAACTTTATATTGACATTTTAAGCATGTTTATTCTCAGGTGATAATTAAAAGCTTCCGCTGCATTATGCCGAATTTAAGCAGGATTTGGAGTATGCATATTTGCTTCAAAAATAAAACTGCATATCGGAAGATTTGTAATGTGAAATATGTTGGAAATCGTATTGTTATTATCAAATGTAAAGTTTGTAAAACTAAGATTATCGCTAAACGATAATCATTATTATGCTGTTTGAACCTTTGATTATAATAAAGGTTATGGTTTGTATTATAAAAACGTATGCAGATTTTGAAAAATGTCACATTTAGAGGTCAATACCTCGCAATGACACCAATTAGTACGTGTAGTAACCCGGAAATTTCCGATCAAATTTAAACTTTAATCTTTATATGATTCCGACACGATGAGCAAAATCTATAATGTTGAGTCTCGAATGTTTTGAAATCTATATTCATGTAATCAATTACCCTTTGACCATGTCTGACGATTCACGAATCTTTAATTGTAAACAGAAAAATATGTATAAATAATAAATAATATTATATTAAATTCAATCACAAGTTTGAATATAATTGTTATATTAATATTATGATCATTACCTTTATTATTGTTAATATTGATATTAACATTTGAATTATTAATATTATTAATTTTAGTATAAGATATATATATATATATATATATATATATATATATATATATATATATATATATATATATATAAAATTTGATATGTAAAAGTTGTTATATTATTATTATTAATATTGTTATTGTTATCATAAATGTCATTATAATTAGTTATAGTGTTAGTATCTTGAATGAGATTATTATTATCACTATTATTAATTAAATTTATTAAAATTATCATTTAGCATATATTTATTTATCATTTATTATTACTAGTCATTTATTAATAATATTATTATTATAAGTAATATTAGTAATAGTATTATTAATAATATTAAAATATTTACTAATTATAAAGATTTATGAATTATATAAATGTATATATACATATATAGTAACAGATTTAGAAAAACAGAATTATATACATACTTATACAGTTATATATTTGTATATGAATACATATACAGATAATTAAATAAATATACGGTTTATACAAATATTTATACAGATATATACAATACAGATATGTATATGAATACTAGTGACAAAAACGTAACCTTTTATCCATCACAATCAATTTGTTTTACTTTCCTGCCCTTGATTTGTACTACACCTGCTCTAAATTGATTCTAATCAAATATAAGAAAACAAATTCTGTTTAAACTCATTATCAAGCTGTAGATATATTTTGTTTTTGTCTGTAGATCGTTACATGTCGATTCCATGTGCCTAATACAAACAAATGGATAAATTCGTGTTCCTATAACAAGTGTATACTCATATTCTATGAATTACTACTGCAATCCGTTATCAAAAGGGGAAATTAAATAATAAAAAGAAAAAGAAAAGCACTGAACTAAAAACACCACAAGAATACTTCATCAACCAGTTAATCAATCACCTGAAATAATCACCATGTTCACACACCACTTTCTTGTGAAACCCATCACCGCCATCACCTATTGTTGCTGCTGTCGTGTGTTCTCTACTTCTGTTTTCTAGCAAAGATATCGATGAACAACATCACAACAACCTACAACCATTTTATTTGACTGCTGCATCGCTCTTTTGTTTCATGATTCACATATCAAACACCACACTTGCAACTCATTTAAATTGCTGCACAATTTCCTTCCTTGCTTGACACAACAAACCCATTAAAAACTATAAATTCCGCTATTGTTTCGGTTCAGATCATTACCACTTGAAACTTTGAAACCCATCGATTATGTACAACCATTGCTTCCATCATATCATTACCACCACAAGGCCAATACCATCCTTATAGCATCAACTATCGAAGATCATGTGAACTGATACTGCTAACGTGTTTTTCTGTTTCAAATTTAAATCAAAACCCACCCAAAACAACAACCCTTTTTGATCAATATTGCAGCTATCATTGGGTCCTGTTTCTGTCGAAGTAGCAGTCTGCTACTACTTCTGTTTTCTGTTTCAGAGACATAACCAACCCACTTCATCCTCGAAACCACCTTAAAAAAAAACCCATTAAACCACCACTCAAACCCGTCACAATTTATTTATTTAATCATCTATTATTTTTTTTCCCTCTTTCTTTCTCGAAGCTGAAGGGCTGCCGTTGCAGCCAAACTGTTAAGTTCTTATATTTTTTAGATGAAAGAAGCTGTGAACGTGGATTGTAGATGAGTAATTTGTCGAGGGAAAGTGGAAAAGGTGATACACTTTAATATGATAATAATACTTGATGATAGTGGTGACCATGTACACGATTTTGGTACGGGATTGTGGGCCGAGACAACCACTCAACCACTTGCTTCCCTTTTTCTTTTAGGTATTAAATATATTAGTGAACTCATTATTGATATTATTATTAGGATTAGTGAATATTATGATGATAAAGATAAGGCATGAACTGAATTATAATGGTGATGGTAGATGATACGTATAAGTGATAATGAAGATGAATTACATGATTGATAATGATAGTTGATGAAGATAAATTGTATGAAACATATAGATAAAAAATCGGATTAGTTTAAAATCAAAGCAATCAAGTGGATCAGTGGTGTGGAGTGTTGTTAGGACAACAAGAGGTCCTGAGTTCGAATCTAGGCCGCTATTTTTTTTTAAAAAACAAAAGAGGACTGTACAGAAAGCTTAGGCCGAATGATTCAATCGGAGAGTCGGGCTGCAAATGAAACCAAACAACCACGTAATTCTGTTGGGCCGAGAGTTAGAGAAGTCTGCTGGGCCGTGAGCATTCTGTTGGACCATTAATATTAAACAGATAAGCAGATCAGATTTGGGTTAAATAAGTTATGATAGGAATAATATCAAAAAAAGAATGGAATGGTTTATCTGGTTTGGGTGCGTTGGTGTGAAGCGAGAAGTCATGGGTTCGAGCCTGGGCAGATTCATATCTTTTTTCTAAGCCATTTTAAACACTTTTGAGGTAGCATTCTTTTTATTATTATTATTATTATTATTATTATTATTATTAGTATTATTATTATTATTACCGTTGTAATTATTATTATTATTATCAAGAAAGTATTATGATATTTATATAAATGAGAAATTAGTATAATATGATTATGATATAAGTTATTGTAAATCTTAATTAAAGATATAATTTTGTATGTAGATTTAAGATAATAATAACTAAGTTATGATTATAAATTAATTATAGGTATGATTATTATATATATGTAAATTTAATATAAATTTATTATTATTACCATTAAGATTATTATTATCATTAAGATTATTATTATTAGTATAAACATTATTGTCATTATTTTTATCATCATCATCATCATCATTATTATTATTATTATTATTATTATTATTATTATTATTATTATTATTATTATTATTATTATTATTATTATTATTATTATTATTATTATATAAAGATACAACTTCTTATTATTATTTTACCAAATAAATATTAGTTATATAAAGACTTATTTAATGTATATAACATAACTATATTAATATTTTTATAAATGCTAATTATTTATTTAAAGTATATAAAATAAATATAGTTAATTTAAATTATTAAAGGAAGCATATAAATTACTAAATAATCATTAATAATAATATATATATGTTCGATTACAATTATGTATATTAATAAATATATAAATGATATAGGTTCGTGAATCCGAGGCCAACCCTATACTTGTTCAATGTCCTTCTATGTATTTTTACTACAAAATACAGTATGGTGAGTTCATTTACTCCCTTTTTACTCATTACATTTTTGGGCTGAGAATACATGCAAATGCTTTATTAACTGTTTTACAATATTTATATGCGTGAGTTCATTTGATTCCCTTTTACTCTTTACATTTTGGGACTGAGAATACATGCGCTGTTTTTACAACTGCTTTATTAAATGCTTTTGAAATATATTTTGAAATGCGAATACATGAAATTCTTTTATAAATGTTTGACGAGATAGACACAAGCAAAACATTCCTCGAATGAATTATTATACAGACAGAAGTTCTGCGGATTATTATTGAATTATGTGGACATGATAATTGCCACCATTGAATTATGTGGACATGATAATTGCCACCATTGAATTATGTGGACATGATAATTGCCACCAATTGATGTGAATGTTATGTATCGAGAGAATGATTTTATACACAGGTTATGTGTATGTTTTTTTTGTGCACAAGATATGTGTACGGTTACTAAGATTTATGAAAGATGATTTTCGTACACGAGAAAGGTGTACTGTATTTAAAAGATATCGCATGTACATTACAGGTGGGTATAGGATTCGGGCCCATTTGTACCATGCAGGATTTAAATCTTGTGGTCTATCAAAATGATGAATTTTATTATTTTATGATAAACCTATGAACTCACCAACCTTTTGGTTGACACTTTAAAGCATGTTTATTCTCAGGTATGAAAGAAATCTTCCGCTGTGCATTTGCTCATATTACATGGAGTTGTTCATGGCATATAGAGGTCAGAACCTCTCAATGGGACCAGCTGTTGAAGACTTCGTCCAGATGGATTAGGACGGGTCATCACAGGTGGTATCAGAGCGGTGGTCGTAGCGAACCAGGTCGACATTAGTGTGTCTAACTAGGAGTTGTTAGGATGCATTAGTGAAGTCTGGACTTTGACCTAGTAGTTGTTAGGTTATATTAATGAGTCTGGACTTCAACCTGGTCCGCATGTCAAAAGTTTGCTTATCATTTTTGTCAAAAATTATCTGCGTACCATCTTTCGTCTAGACACATCTTACTGCATTGATTGCATAAATAGTGTATAGACAAAATTCATATCTTAGCGTATCTGCTAATTCATATCTTAACGTATCTGTTACTGTAAACTTTGCCTGACGTATTCCGTAAATTCCTTCGTAATCTACGGGATCTTCTGTACTATGTATAGGTATTCTATGTAATTAGAATATCAAAAGATATCCAAAAATCATTTCATATCGAAAATCCTTTATCTAACCGTGCAAGATAAATTCTGCAACCAGTTCAAGTTCCTCGGATTCCGATATGGAGTCCCACTCCAGCTCCGAAAGCAACGTCACCAGAATGAATCAATCAATTAGCCATCCCCAAATCATCTGATGAGTTCGTAGTCTACTCAATCATTAGAGACAAGAAAAAGACGATCCCTTCCATCCACCACATTGCCCTCTTGGCAATGAACCTGAAGCACTTACCGGCGAACCTGTTCGAGACACCATTTTTTTCTCCCATTTCCCGAATAGCTTGTCACGATTATATACTATATCAAATTCTAAACCTTATTCATCTGCTCGTTCCGACCGACAATCATCCCGGAATAATAGAAGAAGTCAACGAGTTTCGCACCCGAGTTGTAGCCTAGAAAAATATGGTGCAAAATGTACCAGCTTCAGCAACATTATCGGCATCAATAGTACCACCAACAACAACATCCGTATCCCAAGCCTCAATCTCACAATCTGTCCCACGAACATCAACGTCATACTCACCATAGATACCAAGGAGTATCAACAACAATTAACAATGAAGTATTGGACCATAACTTCATTAATATTCTGCGAAGAATATGTAGATCCTAATAATTAATGATGAAGTATTGATCCATAACTTCATCAATATTCTGCGAAGAATATGTGGATCCTAATAGTTTTAAAGATTACTTATTCTAGCTCACACCGAAAATCAAATGAGTCTAATATTATATTGACTCGTTAAATCCATGATTACATCTGAAGAAAAATATATATGTATATATATTTTCATAAAGATTGTGATTTAAAAATTCTTTCGTACAAACTGATGATGATGAAAATATTTTAACGGGTAGGTAATACCCGAGGAATATTTAGATTTCACATTATTAAGTTACATTGTACATTCTTCAAATCTTATTCAACAGTCATTTCCTATCCTACTTACATCCACAGATATATGAATCCGTTCACCACAGAATAACCATTTCCGTTCAAATTTCATATTTGGATTTTGACCTATCAGAATCCAACAAGTGGCATAATGAAGAAAACATTTGACGGAATAAAATTTGTTAGAAACAAACAAATTAACTATGAGAAATTTTGTTAAGAATTCACGCTAACAAAATCCTAGCTAACTGTTCTTAGCTAACTGTGGACTAATCAACTAAGGACTACCAACAGTGGACAATTAAAATGAATTAAAATATTGATTATAACATATGAAACTAAACAATACTTCAAGTTTGCCACTTGATTTTCATCTTAAACCTCATTTGTATCTTGACAATTACAATCTGCGTTCAAACCTTTCATGATTCTTGAAAACACCTCAATCGGGAGGATGAACCAACCGCACTTCACCTACGAAAGAAATGATTGATGCATATAGTTATGTACCTAAAAACGCTCGGAACCTGAGTAAACGTTTAACACGTATATGTGCTAAATCCTTTGGCGTTGTTATTAACAAAAATAACTTTGCAATTCCTTTCCAAATTAGCTAATTTTGTCACAGCTCCAGCAAGTCAACTTCGACTTTTCGTTCGAAGCAACCTTATTATAACCTTGATATATATGTGTGCTCTTTTATCGTTACCGATGAACCTTTTATATTCCATCATATTACCCGCAGACATATTAGTAACCTCGTTGCTCCTTGGCTTAAATCTCTTCGACAAATCACTATATTTATCTATTGAAGTCTTATCATGAACTCATCGACATCTTGTAACGAGAATTGCCATACCAAGTATCGGGAAATCAGCAATCAGTATTTTGAATCTCAGAGCGTATCTACATCAAAAGTTATATATACGTATAACATTTATCCCTTAGAATTATGAGCTCTCATCCTGAAACTCTGAACAAATTACAAGGACTAAACTTGTACATAAAGAATCCAGATGATTCTATTTCTGATGAAATCTTTAGCAAATGCCTTGTTCTGTAATTGTTCTAAATCATCGTAAATGAATTTCTTCATCACAATTTGATTCTAAAATCCTAAGATATCATCGTACCTTTCTTTATTAACATCCTCAATATTTTTGAAGATATCTTCATGAATATTCTCGTCCGATATTAATTATCTCTCCACGCTATCCGTGTTATCTCATAAAATGAAACTGTTTTAGTTTCTATATTCTATAAATCTTTGAATTTAAATTATGAATGTTTTTGAAGTAGCGTTGGGAACTGATGCATGAGTTAGTATAATATAATGACACTTGATCAACGTGATTATATTACAGTAATTTATGCTGAGTTTCTAATGAAACGTGATGATTCTCAGTACCATCATCATGTGCCATTTACACGACTCTTACATTCTAACCAATCTCCAAACTTATTAAGAACATATCTTCTTAATAGTTCTATCTTTCCGGATATTCTGGTAATTTACCAAACCAAGATTGTGCCATTACGATTTCCTTCTTAGAACATTAACTATGTTCACTTCAAAATTCATATCTACGAATTCTAGACCATTATTCGCTTGACTTGAAGGCGGGAAGAGGAGACAAAAGTATGGAACTCTTGAATATAAAAGAAAATATAAAGCTCGACAAAAACACATAAATTACAAACCGTGCATATCAATACGTATTGCCACGTAAAGGCACGGGAAAATTAAAAACACTATAACCCCAAGGTAATAGTAAAAGTAAATAAAATCCTCCGGTGGTAGATGAAAGAGAAGAATGACAGATATGAAAGTTAAGAGTATATCAAGGATCAGAACGGGATGGAGCATATTGATGAATGCTTTAAAGTATGAGTTAAGGGAGAAAGAATAGAAGATGTGAGTTGTAAGGAAACGACGCGGGTGGATTTATAGTAAAATATCCGTCAGAGCAATCAAGACAGATGATCGCATTTAAAGCGGATCCTAATTCCCTTGATTACCAAAGAATCAAATCTTATTACGAAGATTTTCTCCAAATCTCTTGAACTTGGAAAATCAATCCTATCTACGTCAAAAGATATGACGAATCTACACCTACTCATTCCACTCTTTGGTGATAGCTTCACTTGTACTCTTCGTGTAATCGAATTGTTTTATTTATATTAATCAATAATGATAAAACTCTATTCATCAACTCATATTCGTCATGAAAACATTTTTTATTGTTAGCCATGATGACCTTACTCAAATTTCGGGACGAAATTTCTTTAACGGGTAGGTACTGTAGTGACCCGGAAATTTCCGATCAAATTTAAACTTTAATCTTTATATGATTCTGACACGATGAGCAAAATCTATAATGTTGAGTCTCGAATGTTTTGAAATCTATATTCATGTAATCAATTACCCTTTGACCATGTCTGACGATTCACGAACCTTTAATTGTAAACAAAAAAATATGTATAAATAATAAATAATATTATATTAAATTCAATCACAAGTTTGAATATAATTGTTATATTAATATTATGATCATTACCTTTATTATTGTTAATATTGATATTAACATTTGAATTATTAATATTATTAATTTTAGTATAAGATATATATATATATATATATATATATATATAAAATTTGATATGTAAAAGTTGTTATATTAGTATTATTAATATTGTTATTGTTATCATAAATGTCATTATAATTAGTTATAGTGTTAGTATCTTGAATGAGATTATTATTATCACTATTATTAATTAAATTTATTAAAATTATCATTTAGCATATATTTATTTATCATTTATTATTACTAGTCTTTTATTAATAATATTATTATTATAAGTAATATTAGTAATAGTATTATTAATAATATTAAAATATTTACTAATTATAAAGATTTATGAATTATATAAATGTATATATACATATATAGTAACAGATTTAGAAAAACAGAATTATATACATACTTATACAGTTATATATTTGTATATGAATACATATACCGATAATTAAATAAATATACGATTTATACAAATATTTATACAGATATATACAATACAGATACGTATATAAATACTAGTGACAAAAAAGTAACCTTTTATCCATCACAATCAATTTGTTTTACTTTCCTGCTCTTCATTTGTACTACACCTGCTCTAAATTGATTCCAATCAAATATAAGAAAACAAATTCTGTTTAAACTCATTATCAAGTTATAGATATATTTTGTTTTTGTCTGTAGATCATTACATGTCGATTCCATGTGCCTAATACAAACAAATGGATAAATTCGTGTTCCTATAACAAGTGTATACTCATATTCTATGAATTACTACTGCAATCCGTTATCAAAAGGGGAAATTAAATAATAAAAAGAAAAAGAAAAGCACTGAACTAAAAACACCACAAGAATACTTCATCAACCAGTTAGTCAATCACCTGAAATAATCACCATGTTCACACACCACTTTCTTGTGAAACCCATCATCACCATCACCTATCTGTTGCTACTGTCGTGTGTTCTCTACTTCTGTTTTCTAGCAAAGATATCGATGAACAACATCACAACAACCTACAACCATTTTATTTGACTTCTGCGTCGCTCTTTTGTTTCATGATTTACATATCAAACACCACACTTGCAACTCATTTAAATTGCTGCACGATTTCCTTCCTTGCTTGACACAACAAACCCATTAAAAACTATAAATTCCGCTATTGTTTCAGTTCAGATCATTACCACTTGAAACTTTGAAACCCATCGATTATGTACAACCATTGCTTCCATCATATCATTACCACCACAAGGCCAACACCATCCTTATAGCATCAACTATCGAAGATCATGTGAACTGATACTGCTAACGTGTTTTTCTGTTTCAAATTTAAATCAAAACCTACCCAAAACAACAACCCTTTTTGATCAATATTGCAGCTATCATTGGGTTCTGTTTCTGTCGAAGTAGCAGTCTGCTACTACTTCTGTTTTCTGTTTCAGACACACAACCAACCCACTTCATCCTCGAAACCACCTTAAAAAAAACCCATTAAACCACCACTCAAACCCGTCACAATTTATTTATTTAATCATCTATTATTATTTTTTTCCCTCTTTCTTTCTCGAAGCTGAAGGGCTACTGTTGCAGCTAAACTGTTAAGTTCTTATATTTTTTAGATGAAAGAAGCTGTGAACGTGGATTGTAGATGAGTAATTTGTCAAGGGAAAGTGGAAAAGGTGATACACTTTAATATGATAATAATACTTGATGATAGTGGTAACCATGTACACAATTTTGGTACGGGATTGTGGGCCGAGACAACCACTCAACCACTTGCTTCCCTTTTTCTTTTAGGTATTAAATATATTAGTGGACTCATTATTGATATTATTATTAGGATTAGTGAATATTATGATGATAAAGATAAGGCATGAACTGAATTATAATGGTGATGGTAGATGATACGTATAAGTGATAATGAAGATGAATTACATGATTGATAGTGATAGTTGATGAAGATAAACTGTATGAAACATATAGATAAAAAAATCGAATTAGTTTAAAATCAAAGCAATCAAGTGGATCAGTGGTGTGGAGTGTTGTTAGGACAACAAGAGGTCCTGAGTTCGAATCTAGGCCGCTATTATTTTTTAAAACAAAAGAGGACTGTACAGAAAGCTTGGGCCAAGTGATTCAATTGGAGAGTCGGGCTGCAAATGAAACCAAACAACCACGTAATTCTGTTGGGCCGAGAGTTAGAGAAGTCTGCAGGGCCGTGAGCATTGTGTTGGACCATTAATATTAAACAGACAAGCAGATCAGATTTGGGTTAAATAAGTTATGATAGGAATAATATCAAAAAAAAGAATGGAATGGTTTAGCTGGTTTAGGTGCATTGGTGTGAAGCGAGAAGTCATGGGTTCGAGCCTGGGCAGATTCATATTTTTTTTCTAAGCCATTTTAAACACTTTTGAAGTAGCATTCTTTTTATTATTATTATTATTATTATTATTATTATTATTATTATTATTATTATTATTATTATTATTATTATTATTATTATTATTATTATTATTATTATTATTATTATTATTATTATTATTATTATTATTATTACCATTGTAATTATTATTATTATTATTATCAAGAAAGTATTATGATATTTATATAAATGAGAAATTAGTATAATATGATTATGATATAAGTTATTGTAAATCTTAATTAAAGATATAATTTTGTATGTAGATTAAAGATAATAATAACTAAGTTATGATTATAAATTAATTATAGGTATGATTATTATATATATGTAAATTTAATATAAATATATTATTATTACCATTAAGATTATTATTATCATTAAGATTATTATTATTAGTATAAACATTTTTGTCATTATTTTTATCATTATCATTATTATTATCATTATTATTATCATTATCATTATTATTATTATTATTATTATTATTATTATTATTATTATTATTATTATTATTATTATTATTATTATTATTATTATTATTATTATTATTATTATTATTACTATTATTATTATTATTATTATTATTATATAAAGATACAACTTCTTATTATTATTTTACCAAATAAATATTAGTTATATAAAGACTTATTTAATATATATAACATAACTATATTAATATTTTTATAAATGCTAATTATTTATTTAAAGTATATAAAATAAATATAGTTAATTTAAATTATTAAAGGAAGCATATAAATTACTAAATAATCATTAATAATAATATATATATGTTCGATTACAACTATGTATATTAATAAATATACAAATGATATAGGTTCGTGAATCCGAGACCAACCCTATACTTGTCCAATGTCGTTCTATGTATTTTTACTACAAAATACAGTATGGTGAGTTCATTTACTCCCTTTTTACTCATTACATTTTTGGGCTGAGAATACATGCAAATGCTTTATTAACTGTTTTACAATATTTATATGCGTGAGTTCATTTGATTCCCTTTTACTCTTTACATTTTGGGACTGAGAATACATGCGCTGTTTTTACAACTGCTTTATTAAATGCTTTTGAAATATATTTTGAAATGCGAATACATGAAATGCTTTTATAAATGTTTGACGAGATAGACACAAGCAAAACATTCCTCGAATGAATTATTATGCAGACAGAAGTTCTGCGGATTATTATTGAATTATGTGGACATGATAATTGCCACCATTGAATTATGTGGACATGATAATTGCCACCATTGAATTATGTGTACATGATAATTGCCACCAATTGATGTGAATGTTATGTATCGAGAGAATGATTTTATACACAGGTTATGTGTATGTTATTTTTGTGCACAAGATATGTGTACGGTTACTAAGATTTATGAAAGATGATTTTCGTACAATAGAAAGGTGTACTGTATTTAAAAGATATCGCATGTACATTACAGGTGGGTATAGGATTCGGGGCCCATTTGTACCATGCAGGATTTAAATCTTGTGGTCGATCAAAATGATGAATTTTATTGTTTTATGATAAACCTATGAACTCACCAACCTTTTGGTTGACACTTTAAAGCATGTTTATTCTCATGTATGAAAGAAATCTTCCGCTGTGCATTTGCTCATATTACATGGAGTCGTTCATGGCATATAGAGGTTAGAACCTCTCAATGGGACCAGCTGTTGAAGACTTCGTCCAGATGGATTAGGACGGGTCATCACAGTACGTGACGTTTATATTCGATATGAATGGGACGCTTCAGGTGGTATCAGAGCGTTGGTCTTAGAGAACCAGAAAATTTGCATTAGTGTGTCTTATCGAGTTTGTTAGGATGCATTAGTGAGTCTGGACTTTGACCGTGTTTGATTTCGAAAACTATTGCTTATCCTTGTTGGTTAAAAATTAATATGTAAATATTATGTGGTACTAACGTGCTAGTTGTTGTGTGATAGATGTCTGGATTAGAACTTGTTATCACATTCAGCGACTCCGAACCAGAATCCTCAGATGGTGTTCCAGTCATTAACCTATCCGATGATGAAAACGACACCTTTGGGGAAGACTCACAATTTTCGGATGAATCAATTGAAGAGGAACCGGAAAGTGATCCTGAGGAGGAAGAAATACAGGAAATTACGAAAGACAAGTTCGAACGAGGAAAGAAACGAAAGGCTACTGAATTGGAAAATCCAAATCCCGAGTTTAGTGAGGATGTTGTGGCACCAACTCCACCAGACACTTCTACCCCTATTCCCGCTATTCCTATTAGTTCTATCCCGACATCCAGTTCTTCGGTCCCTCAGTCAAAACGCAGGGAGACAGCCAGGATAAGCTTTAAGCGATTTCTTTGAACACAAAAGTTTTGGGTTAAATGATGTGCTGTTGTTTTAAACCATGGGATCATATAACGTTTTGTATAAAATTACTAGTGTGGTTTGCTTAATGTTTGATGTAAGATAAGCATATGTAAAATAGTGAAGTGTGAAATGCAATAATTTTCCATGGTGGAGTATTATTCGGATGGTAGTAATTGATTTCCGTACTAAGCTATTAAGTATGAACTTTAACGGGTAGGTACTACCCTAGATATAATTATAAAACGCTAATAAGAAGAAAAGGCTTTTATAATAATAACTGGTTCATATTATTAATAAGCTACGATGTACTGTAAATACACACTACATCTATAATATTCCATGTGAATAATTATTTTTTTCATTCTTATTGAAGAATATGACGGAACAAGAAATCGAGGAACTCATCAATCAGCGAGTGAACGACAGAATGTTATGGATCGAGGCTGCAAGAGATGCTGCAGTTAACCCAAATCCTCGTGTGGGATGCACCTACAAAACTTTTCAAGGTTGCAAGCCCTCATCATTCAGTGGAACAGAAGGACCGATCGTTTTAACCCGGTGGATCGAAAAGATTGAGTCTATGTTTAAAATCAGTGGTTGTATTGAGAAGGACATGACCAAGTATGCATCGTGCACCTTACAAAATAGTGCACTCACGTGGTGGAAAAACTATGTGAAGGCCGTAGGAGGAGATGTAGCTTATGATACTCCATGGGAAGAATTCAAAATAATGCTAATCAACGAGTATTGTCCAAGGAACGAGGTTAGGAAGTTGGAAGCTGAATTATGAAGCCTAAAAGTTGTTGGTACTGAACTCACCAACTACAATTAGCGATTCATGGAATTAGCTTTGCTATGTCCCGAATTGGTACCAACCGAAGAACGGAAGATAGAACTGTACAAAGATGGGTTGCCTAAAAATGTCAAGGCAAATGTTACAGCATCGAAACCCAAGACTATTCATGAAACCATCACTATGGCAAATGAGTTGATGGACCAGATTATTCTGGATAAGAACACCGGTGTCAAGACATCGAAAAACAAAATAAAGTGGGAAGGTAATCAACAATCCAACAAGAAACAAGAAACCACGCAAGGTGCGGGTAGTGGTTCAAGCTCAGGTTACAAAGGACGAAATCCTTTATGTAACAGATGCCACAAACATCACTCTGGTTATTGTAATGTGGTGTGCGATAATTGTAATCGAAGGGGTCATCTTGCTAAAGATTGTAGGTGAAATGTCCCGTTCTTATTGATTAAAAACGTTCCATATTAATGGATTTCGTTGCGAGGTTTTGACCTCTATATGAGACGTTTTTCAAAGACTGCATTCATTTTAAAACAAACCATAACCTTTATTTCATCAATAAAGGTTTAAAAAGCTTTACGTAGATTATCAAATAATGATAATCTAAAATATCCTGTTTAAACACGACCATTACATAATGGTTTACAATACAAATATGTTACAACAAAATAAGTTTCTTGAATGCAGTTTTTACACAATATCATACAAGCATGGACTCCAAATCTCGTCCTTATTTAAGTATGCGACAGCGGAAGCTCTTAATAATCACCTGAGAATAAACATGCTTAAAACGTCAACAAAAATGTTGGTGAGTTATAGGTTTAACCTATATATATCAAATCGTAACAATAGACCACAAGATTTCTTATTTCAATAAACATCCCATACATAGAGATAAAAATCATTCATATGGTGAACACCTGGTAACCGACATTAACAAGATGCATATATAAGAATATCCCCATCATTCCGGGACACCCTTCGTATATGATAAAAATTTCGAAGTACTAAAGCATCCGGTACTTTGGATGGGGTTTGTTAGGCCCAATAGATCTATCTTTAGGATTCGCGTCAATTAGGGTGTCTGTTCCCTAATTCTTAGATTACCAGACTTAATAAAAAGGGGCATATTCGATTTCGATAATTCAACCATAGAATGTAGTTTCACGTACTTGTGTCTATTTTGTAAATCATTTATAAAACCTGCATGTATTCTCATCCCAAAAATATTAGATTTTAAAAGTGGGACTATAACTCACTTTCACAGATTTTTACTTCGTCGAGAAGTAAGACTTGGCCACTGTTGATTCACGAACCTATAACAATATATACATGTATATTAAAGTATGTTCAAAATATATTTACAACACTTTTAATATATTTTGATGTTTTAAGTTTACTAAGTCAGCTGTCCTCGTTAGTAACCTACAACTAGTTGTCCACAGTTAGATGTACAGAAATAAATCGATAAATATTATCTTGAATCAATCCACGACCCAGTGTATACATATCTTAGTATTGATCACAACTCAAACTATATATATTTTGGAATCAACCTCAACCCTGTATAGCTAACTCCAACATTCACATATAGAGTGTCTATGGTTGTTCCGAAATATATATAGATGTGTCGACATGATAGGTCGAAACATTGTATACGTGTCTATGGTATCTCAAGATTACATAATATACAATACAAGTTGATTAGGTTATGGTTGGAATAGATTTGTTACCAATTTTCACGTAGCTAAAATGAGAAAAATTATCCAATCTTGTTTTACCCATAACTTCTTCATTTTAAATCCGTTTTGAGTGAATCAAATTGCTATGGTTTTATAATGAACTTTATTTTATGAATCTAAACAGAAAAAGTATAGGTTTATAGTCGGAAAAATAAGTTACAAGTCATTTTTGTAAAGGTAGTCATTTCAGTCGAAAGAACGACTTCTAGATGACCATTTTAGAAAACATACTTCCACTTTGAGTTTAACCATAATTTTTGGATAGAGTTTTATGTTCATAATAAAAATCATTTTCTCAGAATAACAACTTTTAAATCAAAGTTTATCATAGTTTTTAATTAACTAACCCAAAACAGCCCGCGGTGTTACTACGACGGCGTAAATCCGGTTTTACGGTGTTTTTCGTGTTTCCAGGTTTTAAATCATTAAGTTAGCATATCATATAGATATAGAACATGTGTTTAGTTAATTTTAAAAGTCAAGTTAGAAGGATTATCTTTTGTTTGCGAACAAGTTTAGAATTAACTAAACTATGTTCTAGTGATTACGAGTTTAAACCTTCGAATAAGATAGTTTTATATATATGAATCGAATGATGTTATGAACATTATTACTACCTCAAGTTTAGTAGGTAAACCTACTGGAAGTGACAAGAAATGATCTAGCTTCAAAGGATCTTGGATGGCTTGAAAGTTCTTGAAGTAGGATCATGACACAAAAACAAGTTCAAGTAAGATTTTTACTCGAATTAAGATAGTTTATAGTTATAGAAATTGAATCAAAGTTTGAATATGAATATTACCTTGAATAAGAAAGATAACCTACTGTATATAACAAAGGTTTCTTGATCTTAGATGATTACTTGGAATGGATTAGAAAGCTTGGAAGTAAATTAGTAAACTTGAAGGGATTTTTGAAGTGTTCTTGAAGTGTTCTTCCTATGATGATTATAGCTTGATTCTTGAAGTGATTTTTGATGAAGATGATGATTAACTACTAGAAAAATACGTTCATAATAGTGTGTGTGTGTTGAGAGAGAATTAGAAAGAGAATTGGAAGTGAAATGGAGTGAATAATGAGTGGTAATTGGTGAGTGGTGAGTGGGGTTAAAAGGAGTTCTAGTTAGTTGACTAGCTCATGGTAGAAGTTAAAATTGATTAGTCATACATGACATAATCAAGGGTGAAATCCCATGCTAGTTCCTATTGGTATATACCCATAGTAAGTACGTTTTGAAGCTGTGTATAATACGGGTAAGAATACGACTAGAATTCTTGATGAAAGAAAAGAATGGGAAAGTAACTGTAACCATTTTCGTTAAGTATGAGTGTTTTGATATATGTCTTGAAGTCTTCCAAAAGTATTTTAATACATCTAAATACACTACATGTATATACATTTTAACTGAGTCGTTAAGTCATCGTTAGTCGTTACATGTAAGTGTTGTTTTGAAACCTTTAAGTTAACGATCTCAATTAATGTTGTTAACCCATTGTTTACTATATCTAATGAGATGTTAAATTATTATATTATCATGATATTATGATATATTAATATATCTTAATATGATATATATACATTTAAATGTCGTTACAACGATAATCATTACATATATGTCTCGTTTCGAAATCCTTAAGTTAGTAGTCTTGTTTATATGTATATAACTCATTGTTAATATACTTATGGAGATACTTACTTATCATAATCTCATGTTAACCATATGTATATCCATATATATATATATCGTCATGTCGTTTTTACAAGTTTTAACGTTCGTGAATCGCCGGTCAACTTGGGTGGTCAATTGTCTATATGAAACATATTTCAATTAATCAAGTCTTAACAAGTTTGATTGCTTAACATGTTGGAAACATTTAATCATGTAAATATCAATCTCAATTAATATATATAAACATGGAAAAGTTCGGGTCACTACAGTACGTACCCGTTAAATAAATTTCGTCCCGAAATTTTAAGCTGTTGAAGGTGTTGACGAATCTTCTGGAAATAGATGCGGGTATTTCTTCTTCATCTGATCTTCACGCTCCCAGGTGAACTCGGGTCCTCTACGAGCATTCCATCGAACCTTAACAATTGGTATCTTGTTTTGCTTAAGTCTTTTAACCTCACGATCCATTATTTCGACGGGTTCTTCTATGAATTGGAGTTTTTCGTTGATTTGAATTTCATCTAACGGAATAGTGAGATCTTATTTAGCAAAACATTTCTTCAAATTCGAGACGTGAAAAGTGTTATGTACAGCCGCGAGTTGTTGAGGTAACTCAAGTCGGTAAGCTACTGGTCCGACACGATCAATAATCTTGAATGGTCCAATATACCTTGGATTTAATTTCCCTCGTTTACCAAATCGAACAACGCCTTTCCAAGGTGCAAATTTAAGCATGACCATCTCTCCAATTTCAAATTCTATATCTTTTCTTTTAATGTCAGCGTAGCTCTTTTGTCGACTTTGGGCGGTTTTCAACCGTTGTTGAATTTGGATGATCTTCTCGGTAGTTTCTTGTATAATCTCCGGACCCGTAATCTGTCTATCCCCCACTTCACTCCAACAAATCAGAGACCTGCACTTTCTACCATAAAGTGCTTCAAACGGCGCCATCTCAATGCTTGAATGGTAGCTGTTGTTGTAGGAAAATTCTGCTAACGGTAGATGTCGATCCCAACTGTTTCCGAAATCAATAACACATGCTCGTAGCATGTCTTCAAGCGTTTGTATCGTCCTTTCGCTCTGCCCATCAGTTTGTGGATGATAGGCAGTACTCATGTCTAGACGAGTTCCTAATGCTTGCTGTAATGTCTGCCAGAATCTTGAAATAAATCTGCCATCCCTATCAGAGATAATAGAGATTGGTATTCCTTGTCTGGAGACGACTTCCTTCAAATACAGTCATGCTAACTTCTCCATCTTGTCATCTTCTCTTATTGGCAGGAAGTGTGCTGATTTGGTGAGACGATCAACTATTACCCACATAGTATCAAAACCACTTGCAGTCCTTGGCAATTTAGTGATGAAATCCATGGTAATGTTTTCCCATTTCCATTCCGGGATTTCGGGTTGTTGAAGTAGACCTGATGGTTTCTGATGCTCAACTTTGACCTTAGAACACGTCAAACATTCTCCTACGTATTTAGCAACATCGGCTTTCATACCCGGCCACCAAAAATGTTTCTTGAGATCCTTGTACATTTTCCCCGTTCCAGGATGTATTGAGTATCTGGTTTTATGAGCTTCTCTAAGTACCATTTCTCTCATATCTCCAAATTTTGGTACCCAAATCCTTTCAGCCCTATACCGGGTTCCGTCTTCCCGAACATTAAGATGCTGCTCCGATCCTTTGGGTATTTCATCCTTTAAATTTCCCTCTTTTAAAACTCCTTGTTGCGCCTCCTTTATTTGAGTAGTAAGGTTATTATGAATCATTATATTCATAGATTTTACTCGAATGGGTTCTCTGTCCTTCCTGCTCAAGGCATCGGCTACCACATTTGCCTTCCCCGGGTGGTAACGAATTTCAAAGTCGTAATCATTCAACAATTCAATCCACCTACGCTGCCTCATATTCAGTTGTTTCTGATTAAATATGTGTTGAAGACTTTTATGGTCGGTATATATAATACTTTTGACCCCATATAAGTAGTGCCTCCAAGTCTTTAATGTAAAAACAACCGCGCCTAATTCCAAATCATGCGTCGTATAATTTTGTTCGTGAATCTTCAATTGTCTAGACGCATAAGCAATCACCTTCGTTCGTTGCATTAATACACAACAGAGACCTTGCTTTGATGCGTCACAATAAATCACAAAATCATCATTCCCTTCAGGCAATGACAATATAGGTGCCGTAGTTAGCTTTTTCTTCAATAACTGAAACGCTTTCTCTTGTTCATCATTCCATTCAAATTTCTTCCCTTTATGCGTTAATGCAGTCAAGGGTTTTGCTATTTTGGAAAAGTCTTGGATGAACCTTCTGTAGTAACCAGCTAGTCCTAAAAACTGGCGTATGTGTTTCGGAGTTTTCGGGGTTTCCCAGTTTTCAACAGTTTCTATCTTTGCCGGATCCACCTTAATACCTTCTTTGTTTACTATGTGACCGAGGAATTGAACTTCTTCCAACCAAAATGCACACTTTGAAAACTTAGCGTACAATTCTTCCTTCCTCAATACTTCTAACACCTTTCTCAAATGTTCACCGTGTTCTTGGTCATTCTTTGAGTAAATAAGTATGTCATCAATGAAAACAATGACAAACTTGTCAAGGTATGGTCCACACACTCGGTTCATAAGGTCCATGAACACAGCTGGTGCATTAGTTAAACCAAACGGCATGACCATAAACTCGTAATGACCGTAACGTGTTCTGAAAGGAGTCTTTGGAATATCATTTTCTTTCACCCGCATTTGATGATACCCGGAACGTAAGTCAATCTTTGAATAAACAGACGAGCCTTGTAGTTGATCAAATAAGTCGTCGATTCTCGGTGGTGGGTAGCGGTTCTTGATGGTAAGTTTGTTCAACTCTCGGTAGTCGATACACAACCTGAATGTACCATCTTTCTTCTTGACAAAAAAAATAGGAGCTCCCCACGGTGATGTGCTTGGTCGAATGAAACCACGCTCTAAAAGTTCTTGTAATTGGCTTTGCAGTTCTTTCATCTCGCTGGGTGCGAGTCTGTAAGGAGTACGAGCTATTGGTGCAGCTCCTGGTACAAGATCTATTTGAAATTCAACCGATCGATGTGGGGGTAATCTCGGTAATTCTTTCGGAAATACATCGGGAAATTCTTTTGCAATGGGAACATCATTGATGCTCTTTTCTTCAGTTTGTACTTTCTCGACGTGTGCTAGAACAGCATAGCAACCTTTTCTTATTAGTTTTTGTGCCTTCAAATTACTAATAAGATGTAACTTCGTGTTGCCCTTTTCTCCGTACACCATTAAGGGTTTTCCTTTTTCTCGTATAATGCGAATTGCATTTTTGTAACAAAAGATCTCTGCTTTCACTTCTTTCAACCAGTCCATACCGATTATCACATCAAAACTCCCTAACTCTACTGGTATCAAATCAATCTTAAATGTTTCGCTAACGAGTTTAATTTCTCGATTCCGACATATATTATCTGCTGAAATTAATTTACCATTTGCTAATTCGAGTAAAAATTTACTATCCAAAGGCGTCAATGGACAACTTAATTTAGCACAAAAATCTCTACTCATATAGCTTCTATCCGCACCCGAATCAAATAAAACGTAAGCAGATTTATTGTCAATAAGAAACGTACCCGTAACAAGCTCCGGGTCTTCCTGTGCCTCTGCCGCATTAATATTGAAAACTCTTTCGCGGCCTTGTCCATTCGTGTTCTCCTGGTTCGGGCAATTTCTAATGATGTGGCCCGGTTTTCCACATTTATAACAAACTACATTGGCATAACTTGCTCCGACACTACTTACTCTGCCATTACTCGTTCTGACACCATTTGTTCCTTTCGTTCTATTAACCCCTGGTCCGTAGACCTCACACTTCGTCGCGCTATGACCATTTCTTTTACACTTGTTGCAAAATTTGGTGCAGAACCCCGAGTGATGCTTTTCACACCTTTGGCATAGCTGCTTCTGATTGTTGTTGTTGTTGCGGTTATTATTGTTGTTGGGATGATTGTTGTAGTTGCTATTGTTGTTGTTGTTGGGCCGTTTGTTGTAGTTGCGATTGATGTTGCGATTGCTGGGATAATTGTTGCGATTATTGTTGTTGTTGTATTGGTGATTCTTATCACCGTTTTCCTCCCACTTTCTTTTGACTTGCTTCACATTGGTCTCTTCAGCAGTATGTTCTTTAATTCTTTCTTCAATCTGGTTCACTAGTTTGTGAGCCATTCTACATGCCTGTTGTATGGAGGCGGGCTTGTGTGAACTTATATCTTCTTGGATTCTTTCCGGTAATCCTTTCACAAACGCGTCGATCTTCTCTTCCTCATCTTCGAATGCTCCCGGACACAATAGACACAATTCTGTGAATCGTCTTTCGTACGTGGTAATATCAAATCCTTGGGTTCGTAACCCTCTAAGTTCTGTCTTGAGCTTATTGACCTCGGTTCTGGGACGGTACTTCTCGTTCATCAAGTGCTTGAATGCTGACCACGGTAGTGCGTACGCATCGTCTTGTCCCACTTGCTCTAGATAGGTATTCCACCATGTTAACGCAGAACCTGTGAAGGTATGCGTAGCGTACTTCACTTTGTCCTCTTCAGTACACTTACTTATGGCAAACACCGATTCGACCTTCTCGGTCCACCGTTTCAATCCGATCGGTCCTTCGGTTCCATCAAATTCCAAAGGTTTGCAGGCATTGAATTCTTTGTAGGTGCATCCTACACGATTTCCTGTACTGCTAGATCCAAGGTTATTGTTGGTATGTAGCGCAGCCTGTACTGCGGCTATGTTTGAAGCTAGAAAAGTACGGAATTCCTCTTCATTCATATTCACGGTGTGTCGAGTAGTCGGTGCCATTTCCTTCAAAATAGTCAAATGGAACAAGTTAATCATACAGAATATTAAGAGTAGTTAATAGTATTTCGTAGCATAATATGAACTCATTTATAAAAGCTTTTTCTTCATATTAGCGTTTTATAAGTTTAAATTCGGGTAGTACCTACCCGCTAAGTTCATACTTAGTAGCTAATATACAATTCAACTACTACAATTCTATATGAAAAACTGATTATAATAATATTTCGCGTTCAAACTTTTATACAATATTTTACAAACTTACAATACCCCTTATTTTACATAAAGCATGAAATATAGCACACAATAACTTTGATACAAGATAGTTGTGAAGATAATTCTAGCTAGTATACAAGTCGTTCAGCAAAGGCAATAAAGACACGTAATTCATACGTCCAGAAACAAGTCATGCATTCTGGTTTTACTAGGACTACTTCCCATCCTTGGTCTTGTGGAACATAACAGTTATGGCCGTTGATAAGACAGCGTGTTGTAACATCGTCAAAGGGACGAGGGTTACGTAATGTCCAACAGTCCCGTAACAATCTAAAAACCTCATTTCTTACCCCAATTACCGACTCCGTCACTTGTGGGAACGTTTTGTTTAATAGTTGTAGCCCGATGTTCTTGTTCTCACTTTGGTGAGAAGCGAACATTACTAATTCGTAAGCATAACATGCTTCTTTATGTTGCATGTTAGCCGCTTTTTCTAAATCACGAAGTCCAATATTCGGATATATTGAGTCAAAATAATTTCTTAACCCATTGCGTAAAATAGCATTTGGGTTCCCCGCAATATATGCGTCAAAGTAAACACATCGTAACTTATGGATTTCCCAATGTGATATCCCCCATCTTTCGAACGAAAGCCTTTTATAAACCAAGGCATTCTTGGAACGTTCTTCGAATGTCTTACAAACTGATCTCGCCTTAAATAGTTGTGCCGAAGAATTCTGACCGACTCTAGACAAGATTTCATCAATCATGTCTCCGAGTAGGTCTCTTAAAATATTGGGTTGTCTATCCATTTTGTGTTTTTATACTGTATAATAGACAAGAGTTAGATTCATATAAAAAAAATACTTATTAATACAAGCAATTTTTACATATATCATAAAGCATAAGCACACTATATTACATATATTACACCACACGAATACAACTATCTTATTCCGACTCGCTTGTTTCTTCTTCTTCGGTTTTGGTTCATTTTGCCAAGTTTCTAGGGATATATGATGTTCCCCTAATACGAGCCGTCGTTATCCACATTGGTTTAGAAAAACCTGGTGGTTTAGAGGTTCCCGGGTCATTGTTACAACTTAAGGACTTCGGGGGTTGACGATACATATAAAGTTCATCGGGGTTGGAATTAGATTTCTCTATTTTTATGCCCTTTCCCTTATTATTTTCTTTTGCCTTTTTAAATTCAGTTGGGGTAATTTCTATAACATCATCGGAATTCTCGTCGAAATCCGATTCATCGGAGAATTGGTAATCCTCCCAATATTTTGCTTCCTTGGCGGAAACACCATTGACCATAATTAACCTTGGTCGGTTGGTTGAGGATTTTCTTTTACTTAACCGTTTTATTATTTCCCCCATCGGTTCTATTTCTTCATCCGGTTCCGATTCTTCTTCTGGTTCCGATTCTTCTTCCGGTTCCGACTCTTCTTCCGGTTCCTCTTCGGGAACTTGTGAATCAGTCCACGAATCATTCCAATTTACATTTGACTCTTCATTATTATTAGGTGAGTCAATGGGACTTGTTCTAGAGGTAGACATCTATCACATAATATCAAACGCGTTAAGAAATTAATATATCACATAATATTCACATGTTAAAAATATACAGTTTCCAACAAAATTTGTTAAGCAATCATTTTTCAAGTAAACACGGTCGAAGTCCAGACTCACTAATGCATCCTAACAAACTCGATAAGACACACTAATGCAAAATTCTGGTTCTCTAAGACCAACGCTCTGATACCAACTGAAATGTCCCGTTCTTATTGATTAAAAACGTTCCATATTAATTGATTTTGTTGCTAGGTTTTGACCTCTATATGAGACGTTTTTCAAAGACTGCATTCATTTTAAAACAAACCATAACCTTTATTTCATCAATAAAGGTTTAAAAAGCTTTACGTAGATTATCAAATAATGATAATCTAAAATATCCTGTTTACACACGACCATTACATAATGGTTTACAATACAAATATGTTACAACAAAATAAGTTTCTTGAATGCAGTTTTTACACAATATCATACAAGCATGGACTCCAAATCTCGTCCTTATTTAAGTATGCGACAGCGGAAGCTCTTAATAATCACCTGAGAATAAACATGCTTAAAACGTCAACAAAAATGTTGGTGAGTTATAGGTTTAACCTATATATATCAAATCGTAACAATAGACCACAAGATTTCTTATTTCAATACACATCCCATACATAGAGATAAAAATCATTCATATGGTGAACACCTGGTAACCGACATTAACAAGATGCATATATAAGAATATCCCCATCATTCTGGGACACCCTTCGGATATGATATAAATTTCGAAGTACTAAAGCATCCGGTACTTTGGATGGGGTTTGTTAGGCCCAATAGATCTATCTTTAGGATTCGCGTCAATTAGGGTGTCTGTTCCCTAATTCTTAGATTACCAGACTTAATAAAAAGGGGCATATTCGATTTCGATAATTCAACCATAGAATGTAGTTTCACGTACTTGTGTCTATTTTTTAAATCATTTATAAAACCTGCATGTATTCTCATCCCAAAAATATTAGATTTTAAAAGTGGGACTATAACTCACTTTCACAGATTTTTACTTCGTCGAGAAGTAAGACTTGGCCACTGTTGATTCACGAACCTATAACAATATATACATGTATATTAAAGTATGTTCAAAATATATTTACAACACTTTTAATATATTTTGATGTTTTAAGTTTATTAAGTCAGCTGTCCTCGTTAGTAACCTACAACTAGTTGTCCACAGTTAGATGTACAGAAATAAATCGATAAATATTATCTTGAATCAATCCACGACCCAGTGTATACGTATCTCAGTATTGATCACAACTCAAACTATATATATATTGGAATCAACCTCAACCCTGTATAGCTAACTCCAACATTCACATATAGAGTGTCTATGGTTGTTCCGAAATATATATAGATGTGTCGACATGATAGGTCGAAACATTGTATACGTGTCTATGGTATCTCAAGATTACATAATATACAATACAAGTTGATTAGGTTATGGTTGGAATAGATTTGTTACCAATTTTCACGTAGCTAAAATGAGAAAAATTATCCAATCTTGTTTTACCCATAACTTCTTCATTTTAAATCCGTTTTGAGTGAATCAAATTGCTATGGTTTCATATTGAACTCTATTTTATGAATCTAAATAGAAAAAGTATAGGTTTATAGTCAGAAAAATAAGTTACAAGTCGTTTTTGTAAAGGTAGTCATTTCAGTCGAAAGAACGACGTCTAGATTACCATTTTAGAAAACATACTTCCACTTTGAGTTTAACCATAATTTTTGGATATAGTTTCATGTTCATAATAAAAATTATTTTCTCAGAATAACAACTTTTAAATCAAAGTTTATCATAGTTTTTAATTAACTAACCCAAAACAGCCCGCGGTGTTACTACGACGGCGTAAATCCGGTTTTACGGTGTTTTTCGTGTTTCCAGGTTTTAAATCATTAAGTTAGCATATCATATAGATATAGAACATGTGTTTAGTTAATTTTAAAAGTCAAGTTAGAAGGATTAACTTTTGTTTGCGAACAAGTTTAGAATTAACTAAACTATGTTCTAGTGATTACGAGTTTAAACCTTCGAATAAGATAGTTTTATATATATGAATTGAATGATGTTATGAACATCATTACTACCTCAAGTTTAGTAGGTAAACCTACTGGAAGTGACAAGAAATGATCTAGCTTCAAAGGATCTTGGATGGCTTGAAAGTTCTTGAAGTAGGATCATGACACAAAAACAAGTTCAAGTAAGATTTTTACGCGAATTAAGATAGTTTATAGTTATAGAAATTGAATCAAAGTTTGAATATGAATATTACCTTGAATAAGAAAGATAACCTACTGTATATAACAAAGATTTCTTGATCTTAGATGATTACTTGGAATGGATTAGAAAGCTTGGAAGTAAATTAGTAAACTTGAAGGGATTTTTGAAGTGTTCTTGAAGTGTTCTTCCTATGATGATTATAGCTTGATTCTTGAAGTGATTTTTGATGAAGATGATGATTAAATACTGGAAAAATACGTTCATAATAGTGTGTGTGTGTTGAGATAGAATTAGAAAGAGAATTGGAAGTGAAATGGAGTGAATGATGAGTGGTAATTGGTGAGTGGTGAGTGGGGTTAAATGGAGTTCTAGTTAGTTGACTAGCTCATGGTAGAAGTTAAAATTGATTAGTCATACATGACATAATCAAGAGTGGAATCCCATGCTAGTTCCTATTGGTATATACCCATAGTAAGTACGTTTTGAAGCTGTGTATAATACGGGTAAGAATACGACTAGAATTCTTGATGAAAGAAAAGAATGGGAAAGTAACTGTAACCATTTTCGTTAAGTATGAGTGTTTTGATATATGTCTTGAAGTCTTCCAAAAGTATTTTAATACATCTAAATACACTACATGTATATACATTTTAACTGAGTCGTTAAGTCATCGTTAGTCGTTACATGTAAGTGTTGTTTTGAAACCTTTAAGTTAACGATCTCAATTAATGTTGTTAACCCATTGTTTATTATATCTAATGAGATGTTAAATTATTATATTATCATGATATTATGATATATTAATATATCTTAATATGATATATATACATTTAAATGTCGTTACAACGATAATCATTACATATATGTCTCGTTTCGAAATCCTTAAGTTAGTAGTCTTGTTTATATGTATATAACTCATTGTTAATATACTTTTGGAGATACTTACTTATAATAATCTCATGTTAACCATATGTATATCCATATATATATCGTCATGTCGTTTTTACAAGTTTTAACATTCGTGAATCGCCGGTCAACTTGGGTGGTCAATTGTCTATATGAAACATATTTCAATTAATCAAGTCTTAACAAGTTTGATTGCTTAACATGTTGGAAACATTTAATCATGTAAATATCAATCTCAATTAATATATATAAACATGGAAAAGTTCGGGTCACTACAGTAGGATTCCTGTTACAAATACAAATGGCACCAAGACTCCTGCCACCAATGCAAATAGAACTGCCTTGGCCACTGTTACTTATTATGAGTGTGGGAAACAGGGTCATTATAAGAGCCAATGCCCGAAACCAGAGAAGAATAACGGATCGGCACGTGGAAGAGCATTTATTATTAATGCTAGAGAGGCGTGTGAAGACCCGGAGCTTGTTACGGGTACGTTTACCATTAATAACTTATCAGCATCTATTATATTTGATACTGGTGCCGATAGAAGTTATATGTGTAGAGACTTTTACGCTAAATTGAATTGTTCATCATTACCTCTAGATGCTAAGTACATGATTGAGTTAGCTAATGGTAAACTAATTAAAGCCGATAAAATTTGCCGTGATTGTAAAATAAATTTAGCAGGAGAAACATTTAAAATTGATTTGATACCCGTAGAATTAGGAAGTTTTGATGTAATATGGACTGGATGTCCAAAATAGGAGCTGAAGTTGTGTGTGCTAAGAAGGCAATTCGCATTCCTCGTAAGGATAAAACGCCAGTAATGATTTATGGAGAGAAGGGGAACTCAAAGCTAAAACTCATTAGCTATTTGAAAGCCTAAAAGTGCTTGAAGAAAGGGTGCTATGCAATCTTAGCACATGTTAATAAAGTCGAAATGAAGGAAAAAGAGAAGAGCATCAACGACGTGCCTGTAGCAAAAGATTTTCCTGAAGTCTTTCCGGAAGAGTTGCTGGGATTACCTCCATTTAGATCTGTAGAATTTCAAATAGATCTAGTACCAGGAGCTACACCAGTGGCTCGTGCTCCATACAGACTTGCACCATCTGAGATGAAAGAGTTACAAAGCCAGTTACAAGAATTACTGGACCGTGGTTTCATTCGACCGAGCACTTCACCGTGGGGAGCTCCGATTTTATTTGTCAAGAAGAAAGATGGATCCTTCCGAATGTGTATAGATTATCG
The DNA here is from genome assembly GCF_046630445.1 of Rutidosis leptorrhynchoides. Taxonomy (NCBI): domain Eukaryota; kingdom Viridiplantae; phylum Streptophyta; class Magnoliopsida; order Asterales; family Asteraceae; genus Rutidosis; species Rutidosis leptorrhynchoides. The sequence continues at coordinate 278,121,553 of NC_092340.1, read as the reverse complement.
TGAATTAAATAAGTTAACTATCAAGAATCGGTATCCACTACCGAGAATTGACGACTTATTTGATCAATTGCAAGGATCATGTGTTTATTCAAAAATCGATCTAAGATCGGGCTATCATCAACTACGCGTCAAAGAAGAAGATATTCCGAAAACTGCTTTCCGGACATGCTACGGTCATTACGAATTTTTGGTCATGCCGTTTGGATTAACGAATGCGCCAGCTGTATTCATGGATCTCATGAATCGAGTTTGTAGTCCGTATCTAGATAAGTTTGTTATCGTTTTCATTGATGATATTCTCATCTATTCCAAAAATGAGCAAGATCATGAGCATCATTTAAGGTTGGTATTAGAATTGTTAAGAAAAGAACAGTTATACGCCAAATTTTCTAAGTGTGCATTTTGGTTGAAAGAAGTGCAATTTCTTGGTCACGTTGTTAGTAGCAAAGGAATTCAGGTTGATCCAGCTAAAATTGAGGCCATTGAAAAATGGGAGACTCCTAAGACACCAACACAAATGAAATGTCCCGTTCTTATTGATTAAAAACGTTCCATATTAATTGATTTCGTTGCGAGGTTTTGACCTCTATATGAGACGTTTTTCAAAGACTGCATTCATTTTTAAACAAACCATAACCTTTATTTCATCAATAAAGGTTTAAAAAGCTTTACGTAGATTATCAAATAATGATAATCTAAAATATCCTGTTTACACACGACTATTACATAATGGTTTACGATATAAATATGTTACAATGAAATAAGTTTCTTGAATGCAGTTTTTACACAATATCATACAAGCATGGACTCCAAATCTCATCCTTATTTAAGTATGCGACAGCGGAAGCTCTTAATAATCACCTGAGAATAAACATGCTTAAAACGTCAACAAAAATGTTGGTGAGTTATAGGTTTAACCTATATATTATCAAATCATAATAATAGACCACAAGATTTCATATTTCAATACACATCCCATACATAGAGATAAAAATCATTCATATGGTGAACACCTGGTAACCGACATTAACAAGATGCATATTTAAGAATATCCCCATCATTCCGGGACACCCTTCGGATATGATAAAAATTTCGAAGTACTAAAGCATCCGGTACTTTGGATGGGGTTTGTTAGGCCCAATAGATCTATCTTTAGGATTCGCGTCAATTAGGGTGTCTGTTCCCTAATTCTTAGATTACCAGACTTAATAAAAAGGGGCATATTCGATTTCGATAATTCAACCATAGAATGTAGTTTCACGTACTTGTGTCTATTTTGTAAATCATTTATAAAACCTGCATGTATTCTCATCCCAAAAATATTAGATTTTAAAAGTGGGACTATAACTCACTTTCACAGATTTTTTACTTCGTCGGGAAGTAAGACTTGGCCACTGGTCGATTCATGAACCTATAACAAATATGTACATATATATCAAAGTATGTTCAAAATATATTTACAACACTTTTAATACATTTTGATGTTTTAAGTTTATTAAGTCAGCTGTCCTCGTTAGTAACCTACAACTAGTTGTCCACAGTTAGATGTACAGAAATAAATCGATATATATTATCTTGAATCAATCCACGACCCAGTGTATACATATCTCAGTATTGATCATAACTCAAACTATATATATTTTGGAATCAACCTCAACCCTGTATAGCTAACTCCAACATTCACATATAGAGTGTCTATGGTTGTTCCGAAATATATATAGATGTGTCGACATGATAGGTCAAAACATTGTATACGTGTCTATGGTATCTCAAGATTACATAATATACAATACAAGTTGATTAACTTATGGTTGGAATAGATTTGTTACCAATTTTCACGTAGCTAAAATGAGTAGTTTTTACCAATTTTGTTTTGCTCGCCATTTCTTCGTTTCTAATCCGTTTTGAGTGATTTAAGTGGCCACGGTTTCGTATTGAACTTGAATTTATGAAACTAAACAGAAAAGGTGTAGATTTATAGTCAGAAATACAAATTACAAGTTGTTTTTGAAAGAGGTAGTCATTTCCGTCGAAAGAACGACATCTTGATGACTGTTTTGAAAAACATACTTTCACTTTGAGTTTAACCATGATTTTTGGATATGGTTTCATGTTCATAAGAAAAATCATTTCCCCAGAAGTATAGCTTTTAAATCAAAGTTTTTCATAGTTTTTAATTATCCAAACCAAACAGCCCCCGGTTGTAACTACGATGGCGTAAATCCGGTTTTATGGTGTTTATCATGTTTCTAGGTTTTAAATCATTAAGTTATCATATCATATAGATATATATCATGTGTATAGTTGATTTTAAAAGTGTAGTTAGAAGGATTAACTTTATTTGCGAACAAGTTTAGAATTAACTAAACTATGTTCTAGTGATTACTAGTTTACCACTTCGAATATGATAGCTTTTTATGTATGAATTGAATGATGTTATTAACATCATTACTACCTTAAGTTCTTTGGATAAACCTACTGGAAAAGAGAAAAATGGATCTAGCTTCAACGGATCCTTGGATGGCTCGAAGTTCTTGAAGCAGAATCATGACACGAAAACAAGTTCAAGTAAGATCATCACGTGAAATAAGATTGTTATAGTTATAGAAATTGAATCAAAGTTTGAATATGATTATTACCTTGTATTAGAATGATAACCTACTGTAAGAAACAAAGATTTCTTGAGGTTGGATGATCACCTTACAAGATTGGAAGCGAGCTAGCAAACTTGAAAGTATTCTTGATTTTATGAAACTAGAACTTGTAGAATTTATGAAGAACACTTAGAACTTGAAGATAGAACTTGAGAGAGATCAATTAGATGAATAAAATTGAAGAATGAAAGTGTTTGTAGGTATTTTTGGTCGTTGGTGTATGGATTAGATATAAAGGATATGTAATTTTGTTTTCATGTAAATAAGTCATGAATGATTACTCATATTTTTGTAATTTTATGAGATATTTCATGCTAGTTGCCAAATGATGGTTTCCACATGTGTTAGGTGACTCACATGGACTATTAATAGCTGATCATTGGAGTGTATATACCAATAGTACATACATCTAAAAGCTGTGTATTGTACGAGTACGAATACGGGTGCATACGAGTAGAATTATTGATGAAACTGAACGAGGATGTAATTGTAAGCATTTTTGTTAAGTAGAAGTATTTTGATAAGTGTCTTGAAGTATTTCAAAAGTGTATGAATATATATTAAAACACTACATGTATATACATTTTAACTGAGTCGTTAAGTCATCGTTAGTCGTTACATGTAAGTGTTGTTTTGAAACCTTTAGGTTAACGATCTTGTTAAATGTTGTTAACCCAATGTTTATAATATCAAATGAGATTTTAAATTATTATATTATCATGATATTATGATATATTAATAAATCTTAATATGATATATACATTTAAATGTCGTTACAACGATAATCGTCACATATATGTCTCGTTTCGAAATCCTTAAGTTAGTAGTCTTGTTTTTACTTATGTAGTTCATTGTTAATACACTTAATGATATATTTAATTATCATATTATCATGTTATATATAATATAACAATGTATTAATATGTTTCATATATATTTAGTAAGACGTGGTTATAACGATAATCGTTATATGTATCGTTTCGAGTTTCATACGTCAATAGTCTCCTTTTTAAGTATATAACTTATTGTTACTATTTTTAATGAGATACTTGATGATCATTATATCATGTTAAACATATATATTTTTTCATTTATGTATCATCATGTCATATACAACTTATAGCGTTCGTGAATCATTGGTCAACTGGGTAATCAGACGTTTACAAAATTTCCGTTTCAATTAACCAAGTCTTAACAAGTTTGATTGCTTAACATGTTGGAAACATTTAATCATGTAAATATAGTTTTCATTAAACATATAATCATAGAAAGGTTCGGGTCACTACAACAAATACGTCAATTTTTGGGTTTAGCCGGTTATTATAGAAGGTTTATTCAAGATTTCTCCCGAATAGCTAAACCATTAACAGCGTTAACGCAAAAAGGGAAGAAGTATGAATGGACTTCTGAGCAGGAGAGTGCATTTCAATTACTGAAGAAGAAGTTGACTACAGTGCCTATTTTATCATTACCTGAAGGGAACGATGATTTTGAGATATATTGTGACGCTTCGCGACAAAGTTTTGGTTGCGTCCTTATGCAACGAAAGAAAGTTATTGCGTACGCATCCCGACAATTGAAGATTCACAAGCGAAATTATACGACACATGATCTAGAACTGGGAGCAGTAGTGTTTGCATTAAAGATATGGAGACACTACTTATATGGGGTTAAATGCACTGTGTTTACCGATCATAAAAGCCTTCAACATATTTTCAATCAAAAAAAGCTGAACATGAGGCAACGTAGGTGGGTCGAAGTGATAAACGACTATGATTGTGAGATTCGCTATCATCCCGGGAAAGCGAATGTAGTGGCTGACGCTCTAAGCAGAAAGGAACGAGAGCCAATTCGAGTACGAGCGATGAACATAAAAATTCGCATGAATCTCAACTCACAAATCAAAGAGGCTCAACGAGAAGCTCTTACTAAGGAAAACATAGGAAATGAAATAATGAAGAAGTATGAGAAGCAACTCGTTATACAGGAAGACGGAATTCGATGTTTTGCAAAACGTATTTGGGTACCAAAGTTGGGTGGATTAAGGAAGTTGATATTGAACGAGGCACATAAAACAAGATACTCGATACATCCTGGAGTTGGAAAGATGTATCAAGATCTTAAGACGCATTATTGGTGGCCTAATTTAAAGACAGACGTTGCAACATATGTCGAGGAATGTTTAACTTGTTCCAAAGTCAAAGCAGAACACCAGAAGCCGTCAGGGTTACTTCAACAACCAGAAATCCCAGAATGGAAGTGGGATGGTATTACCATGGATTTTATCACGAAGTTACCCAAGACTGCATGGGGTTATGACACCATTTGGGTAATAGTTGATCGTCTCACCAAATCTGCACATTTCTTGCCTATAAAGGAAACGGATAGTGAAAGGACCTGTTCATATACATTATAAACGATTCACAATAGTTGATTATATTACGAGGTATTTGACCTCTATATGATACATTTTACAAACATTGCATTCGTTTTTAAAAGACAAACTTTATTTACATCGAAAATTGACAGGCATGCATACCATTTCATAATATCCACTATCCAACTATAAATTGATTTAAAAATAATCTTTGATGAACTCAATGACTCGAATGCAACGTTCTTTGAAATATGCTATGAAAGACTCCAAGTAATATCTTTAAAATGAGCAAACGCACAACGGAAGATTTCTTTAACACCTGAGAATAAACATGCTTTAAAGTGTCAACCAAAAGGTTGGTGAGTTCATTAGTTTATCATAATCATTTATTTCCATCATTTTAATAGACCACAAGAATTTCATTTCCAGTTCTCATAAATATACGTCCCATGCATAGAGACAAAAATAATCATTCATATGGTGATCACCTGGTAACCGACATTAACTAGATACACATAAGAATATCCCCTATCATTCCGGGATCCTCCTTCGGACATGATATAAATTTCGAAGTACTAAAGCATCCGGTACTTTGGATGGGGTTTGTTAGGCCCAATAGATCTATCTTTAGGATTCGCGTCAATTAGGGTGTCTGTTCCCTAATTCTTAGATTACCAGACTTTAATAAAAAGGGGCATATTCGATTTCGATAATTCAACCATAGAATGTAGTTTCAATTACTTGTGTCTATTTCGTCAAACATTTATAAAAGCGCATGTATTCTCAGTCCCAAAAATATAAAGGGTAAAAAGGCAAATGAAACTCACCATACTGTATTTCGTAGTAAAAATACATATAACGTCATTGAACAAGTGCAAGGTTGGCCTCGGATTCACGAACCTAAATTACTTATATATATTTATGTGTTGGTCAATATTTGTCTAACAAATTAGGTCAAGTCATAGTGTACCACAATCCTAATGCTCGAGACTAATATGCAAAAGTCAACAAAAGTAAATTTGACTCAAAATAATTTCCAAAAATCTATACATGATTAATATATAGTTTAAATATCGTCGTTTTATATTTTTAAATATTTTTAAAAGATTTATTAGAGTAAATAATATAATTTATTTATTAATAAATAAAATTTTATATTAAATTTATATAATAAAATATACTTTTATATATATTAAGTAATAAAATTTATAGGGTTCATTTAATATCATAAAGATAATATGATATGTATTATTAAAGTAAGTTATTACACGTAGTAAAATATGTTTGTATCACATATTTATTTGATAAAATAATATCTATAATGATAGTAAGTAAAAGTTGTATTATTTTGTAATAATAATTATTATTATAAAAATATCAATATTTATAATTACTAAGATGACATTATGATAAAACGATAATTCTAATTATGATAACTTTAATATTTACGATAATTTTTAATATTATCTTTAAAATAATAATTCTATTTAAAATAATAATAATGATATTTTATAGTAACAATGACATTTCTATTAAAATGATAATTTTTGTTAAAATGATAGTTTTAATACTAACGATACTTTTAATAATAATAGTAATGATAAAAATAATAAGAACGATAATTTTATCTAAGTCAATATCTTATAATATTTTAATTTCATCATGATACTCTTACTCATTATTTTCTAATCGTTTCGTTTAATAGCTTTTAATCGTCTTTTATATCGTGTTCATAATAATGATAATAATAGTAATCAAAATAATTAGGTGTTACAAATATTTTTTTTAATTACGCTAATATTAATAATGATAGTTACTATAACATTATTAACGATAATACTAATAATTATCTTAATGATAATATAGTAATAATAATAATAAAAATAACAATAACCATTTTTAAATAATGATATACATATTAATAATGATAATAATAATAATAATACTAATAATAATAATAATAATTGGATAATAATAATAATACTAATTATAACTTTAACGATAATAACGATAGTAATAATAATAAAAAAAATAACAATTTTTAATGATAAATCCCTTTTATTGATAAAGATAATAATAATAATAATGATAATAATAAGATAAAACTAGAACGACGATAAAAACGACGATAATAATAATTATTTTTAATAAAAATATCGAAAATTCAATTGATTATAACTTCTAATCCGTTCATCGAAACCATTCGATATCTAAAGGAAAAGTTCTTAATTTTTCGCTAGCTTTCCAAGGACATGCATATCTTATACCTTATCTCAACCGTAAGTGTAACTAATTCAAGATTCAACCTAACCTGTCTAAGGGCAATATCAAAAGTACAAGAATGCATAATCCTAAATACTCGAGCACTAGTCAGGGATACACTATTAGTATGTAAAAGTTAAATTATGAGTACTCACGTATCAATATTGAGATTCAATATTGCAGGAAAGGTACGTAGACGCAACGGAAATGATAAACACTATATTGACCTCACGAGCATACCCATGAACCATACTCAATCACCTCCATAGCTATAACCCATAATTTCCTTAATCCTATCCTACTCGAAAAACAATTTCGAAATCACTCGGACAGCAATCCGTCGTAATATTTTATGTATACTAATAATATCTTAAAATAATACGGAGTAAATATATATAAAAGTAATGAGTTGTCAAAAGTGGTTCTAGATATTTATAAAAGTTATATACGTTTTAATAATAAAGTTCTTTTTAAACTAAAAACGTTTTTGTACGTTTGAAACTAAATAGATCAATCGAGTCTTTATGAGATTCAATCTTCCACTATCATTTGTCTAGTTCTCAATGATTGACAATTTGTTCTTAATTATAAATCACTTTACCATTTTCCGAATATTGTTAAAATGGAAAGATTTCTCAAATCAACGTTGGCCTTTCAACAGAGACTTGTAATCATAATTCAATATATCTGATAATTCAATCATTTGATCTTATCTTCTAATTCCATTGATAAACATTTTAAAATAGATACAATCATATAAAGTATTTAATCTAATATTTTGTTTACGTTTCAAGTTATAATATATATACACATATACATATATAATCATATTCGTTTAATGGTTCGTGAATCGTTGTAACTTGGTCGAGGTTGAATGAATGTATGAACATAGTTTAAAATTCTTGAAATTTAACTTAACAAATATTGCTTATCGTGTCGAAAACATATAAAGATTAAAGTTTAAATTTGGTTGGAAATTTCCGGTGTCGGAAACATATAAAGATTAAAGTTTAAATTTGGTTGGAAATTTCCGGGTTGTCACAGATAGAATGGAGAAACTATTACGATTATACATAAAGGAAATTTTTTCAAGGCAGGGAATACCTATTTCCATTATATCCGATCGTGATAGTAGATTTACATCAAAGTTCTGGCAATCACTACAAGAGGCCCTGGGAACTCGTTTGGATATGAGCACCGCATATCATCCGCAAACTAACGGGCAGAGTGAAAGAAAAATTCAGACTCTTGAAGACATGCTGAGGGCATGTGTGATCGATTTTGGAAACGGATGGGATAAATATCTACCATTAGCAGAATTCTCGTATAATAATAGTTATCATGCGAGCATTAAAGCTGCACCATTTGAAGCACTGTATGGAAGGAAGTGTAGATCCCCTATCTGTTGGAATGAAGTAGGAGATCGACGATTAACTGGTCCCGAGATCATACACGAAACTACTGAGAAGATAGTACAAATCAAGGAGAGATTGAAAACAGTCAGTAGTCGTCAAAAGAGCTACGCCAATGTCCGAAGGAAACCATTAGAGTTTCAGATCGGTGACATGGTTATGCTAAAGTGTCACCTTGGAAAGGTGTAATACGTTTCGGCAAAAGGGGTAAACTGAACCCAAGGTATGTAGGCCCGTTCAAGATCATCGAACGCATTGGACCGGTAGCTTATCGACTCAAGTTACCACAACAATTCGCCGGAGTACATAATATGTTTCACGTTTCAAACCTTAAGAAGTGTCTTGCAAAGGAAGACCTCACCATTCCCCTTGAAGAAATCCAAGTCAACGAGAAACTACAATTCATAGAAGAACCAGTCGGAATCATGGACCGTGAAGTTAAACAGCTCAAGCAGAGCAACATACCAATCGTTAAGGTTCGTTGGAATGCTTGAAGGGGTCCTGAGTTTACTTGGGAACGAGAGGATCAGATGAAACAAAAGTACCCACATTTGTTTCCCGAGAACGCAAAATAGGTACAACTTTAAAATTTCGGGACGAAATTTATTTAACGGGTAGGTACTGTAACGACCCGGATTTTTCCGACCGTTTTATACATATAAGATTAATATTTACATAAATTAAACATTACCAACATGATAAGCAATCCAAATTGTCGAGTCTTGTGTTTTTGATAAGAGTTTTACACAACGTTTGACCGTCCAATTTGACCGATGATATCACGAACTATATAACATACGATAATTATACGATTGTGTACATATATGTATTTATACATATTTAACATGATCTAAGGATGGTTTAACATATCATTGTGTACTAATAACAATGAGTTATAAGTATACTTTGAGACTACTAACTTAAGTTTTCAAAACGGTAACTATACGTAACGTTCTTTGACATATATACCTATAATCTATAATGCTTATACACGTATCATATAAATACGTATTTAATCACTTTTAAAGGGCTTAAATACGTAAAACAACATAAGTATATTCACAAAAGATAGTTATATTTGAATTCTCGTTCCATTTCCTCAAGATTTCTACACGTATACTTAGGGTATATGTACCCGTATTATACGCAGCTTCTAGATGTATTTACTATTGATAAATACCAATTATTAGACCTCAATTATCTACTATTAGCAGCCATTGTTAGTCAACAACATGTGGGATCAATTAGGAAGACTAATGAGCTAAAAAAACAAACTTAAGGATTTTTTTTCTATATAACAAGTAAATTCGTTTTTATGATTTCACCCCATTTTTTCATTCCATTTTCTCATACTTACACTCCAAATTCTCTCTCAAAATACTCCTAACATCATACTTGATCATCTCCAAGTATTTTCACCATCTTTTAGCTTCATAATCAAGGTAAAACTATGTTTAAACTTTGATTCAATTCATGTAAGTTATTTATCTTAAATCAAGATATAAACTTACTTACAACCTTTGTTTCTTTTCATGATTTCACTTCTTAATCTTCCAAGTCATCAAGAACAAGTTCATATCTTGTTTATTCAGTAACTTTCTTCATCATACTTGAGGTATAACCTTTGTTCATCATCTTGTTCAATTATAACTATCTTATTAAGAATATACAAATCATAACAACAAGAACATAGTTTGAATGATTTCAAACTTGTTCGCAAACTAAATAGATCTTTCTAACTTGACTTTTAAAACACTTCAAGACCTGTAATATATCATAATGATATGCTAACTTAACAAGATACAACTTGATTTTACAAAGAACACCTTAAAACTGAATCTACATCGTTGGAGTGCAACCGGGGGCTGTTTTGGGTTGGATAATTAAAAACCATCTTAAACTTTGAATTGGAAGTTTATATTCTGGAAAAATGATATTTCTTATGAATATGTTAATATATAAAAATCTCATGGTGTAACTCAAAGTGTAAGTATTTTTGTAAAAATAATCATGTAGGTGTTGTTTTTACAACGGAAATGATCACTTTCATAAGATTCACCAAAGTTTGACCTATAACCTGTGATTTCGAATGCAAACTAAGGTATTTACAGTTCATATTCATAAATAATGGCTCGATCCAAGGAAGTGGCAAATTGAACCAACAAAAACGGAGTTGTATTGAAGAAACTGCGGCTAAAACAAAATTGGGTATCCGAAGCTAGTTTAGCTACGAAATTAATTGGAGTAAAACTAAACTAATCATGTCTTTGCTAATTAATATGATATTTTATATATATTTACTTATGATTTGATTTTATATATTTCAGGACCACCCGTAAACAACACGAGAGGATTAATTATAAGACCTCATGATTGTATGCAACACGTCATTTGACAACACGGTACTTTATGTACGCAACACGTCATTTGACAACATGGTACCATGGGTCAAGATTAATTCCGATCAATACGAATACGATGGGGTCTTTATTTATTTTATTGAGCAACTAATTGTGGACCACTAACATCGGACTGCTAACTACGGACTAATAGATATTAAAAGTATTATAAGTATATATGAAACGATTATTTAAAAAGAAAATATGTTGATATATTATATATATGGTTAGGTTCGTGATATCTATCGGAGACCAAGTCGTGTTAAATATCTTCAAGGCAAAAGTGAGTATTTTTACCCACTTTTAAACTCTAAATATTTCGGGATGAGAATACATGCATTTTATGATTTACGTTATGGACACAAGTGATTAAAAATATATATTCTACGTTGAGTTGTACCACTGGCATACTTCCCTGTAACTTGGTAACTACTATTTACATGAGGTATTGTAAACGCGAATCCTGTTCATAGATCTATCGGGCCTGACAACCCCAACCGGACTGGATGACCAGTATTCAACGGTTGCACAGTACTTCGTTTTGGTGACTATACTTGGTACGGTGTAGTGAGATTTCATAATAAAGGGAATATGCGACGTTGATTAAATGTTAAGTATGGTTATCAAGTGCTCAACCACTTAGAATATTTTTATTAAAACGTTTATGTATATTAAATCTTGTGGTCTATATTTATAACGCTGCTAGCATTAAACCTATATCTCACCAACATTATGTTGACATTTTAAGCATGTTTATTCTCAGGTGATAATTAAAAGCTTCCGCTGCATTATGCAGAATTTAAGCAGGATTTGGAGTATGCATATTTGTGTCAAAAATAAAACTGCATATCGGAAGATTTGTAATGTGAAATATGTTGGAAATCGTATTGTTATTATCAAATGTAAAGTTTGTAAAACTAAGATTATCGCTAAACGATAATCATTATTATGCTGTTTGAACCTTTGATTATAATAAAGGTTATTGTTTGTATTATAAAAACGTATGCAGATTTTGAAAAATGTCACATTTAGAGGCCAATACCTCGCAATGACACCAATGAGTACGTGACGTTTATATTCGATATGAACGGGACGCTTCAGAGTAGGATTCACTAATAGGACTAATCTACAACTTGCTAGTTTACTTGTTTCTGCGGAATTTGCTGCATGCTGCTGCTTACTTTTACTGCTATATGCCGTATGCTACTACATGACTTCACTACTGCATGCTATTATCTATCTTCGATTGCATGATACTTGCCGTTATTGCCATGCTACTTACTGTTACACATGATTTAGACTGTCGTAGTTACTTTACCTAATACGTGCTTGCTTTATGACTTACTGACATGGAAAAAGTTATTTTTCCTTGTTCAGATGTCAGATATTCCACCTGTCATCATTTTGGACAGTGACACAGACTCATCAACCACCTCACCTGCCATCGTTGCCGATTCTCAGATCCCGTCGTCGACACCCTCCAGTGACTCAGGCGCTTCGTCCTCCGGAGCTAGTAGCCATGCACCCGGCCCAGTGATTACCTCAGACGGAGCTGAGGACCTACAGAAGATTCCAGCTCCACTTGCCCCAGGACCCTCGGAGCCACAGGACCATTCCGGTGGTGCTGTAATTCCGGCGGAACTTGGGGAAGGTCCAGTACGTAATGAGCATAACCATTGGTGCCGACGCCTTCCTGATGGACGTCTTGTGCCGATCGGGCCAGGCAGATACCGACAGATGATGGTCGCCCGAGGAGAGCCACCCGTACAGCCACCCCCAGCCGATCTAGACGACCCATCATCTGCCGATTCTTCATCCGACGACTCATCCTCTGAAGACTCTAGTGACGAGGATTTAGATGAGGACCCTGATGATGCACTTGTACAGCCACCCTCCACCCCGCCGAAGAAGCGTTACCGTTTCGATGGTACCGTCATTCCAGGGATTAATGGAGGTCGACCATTCATTGACGCTCATGGTCGGCTTCGTAGGGTTACCGCCCGAAAGCGGCTTGTGCCGTATCCTGCTGATGCCTTCATCCGTAAGCCTTACCGCTTCGCAGCCTCTACTTCTGGAGTTGGACCGTCTGCACCACCAGCTCCACTAGCACCACCTGCACCACCAGCACTACCTGCCCCACCATCTCCCTCCGTCGAGGAATTGACGAGGGAAGTAGAGATCCTCCGTGCTCGGGTAACTGAGCTCGAGGACCAGATGTCCCACGTCTTGGACATCCTATACCCACCTTCGCCGTAGGGCTTTTGTAGTAGATTTCATTATGTAATCTAGTTGTAGTTTCATGTTTCACTTACGTATTGTACGAACCTATGCGAATGTATGCAAATTATTATTATTAATGAATGGAACTTTGCATTACTTAATTCTTGCACGGTGTTCTATTTACGTTACTGTATGATGATTCTGTGGTATTTGTACCTGGTTGCATTACTTAATAAACATGTGATGTGTTGATTCCATGTTGGTTACCATATACTGTATTATTACTATTTTAATACTGGATTTTGACTTGAGTCAAAAATTTTGTTTAGGACATCAATGGCCAATGGAAGATCAACAACCACCGCAGCCCAAATCGAGGAAATGATCAATGAACGAGTCGCCGCAGCCTTAGCAGAAATGAACCCCCAAGCTCCACCGTCACCGGTTATCCAGCCCATTCGTAATGGGTGCACATACAAAGAGTTTCAAAGCTACAAGCCCCACAACTTTAGTGGAACGGAGGGGCCAGTTGGTCTCACTAGGTGGTTTGAGAAATTAGAATCTGTGTTTTGAGTTAGTAACTGCTCAGAGGCGAACAAAACCAAGTTTGCTTCATGTACGCTGTCTGACGGCGCACTAACATGGTGGAACACGTTGGCTCAAGCAAAGGGTATTGATGAGGCGTTTGCCACTCCGTGGGAAGAGTTTAAGGAGGCCATGATTGAAGAATATTGCCCTAGGACCGAGATCCAGAAAATGGAGATTGAGTTTATGCAGTTGAAGGTTGTGGGAAACGACCTCGATGGTTACAACCGTAGGTATCTAGAATTAGCCCTGATGTGTCCTACCATGGTTACCCCGGAGTTTAAACGTATGGAAAGGTATTTGTGGGGACTTCCTAAGTCCATTAAGGGAAATGTTACCTCATCTAAACCACCCAATGTCCCGGAAGCAATGCACATGGCGCATACCTTAATGAACCAAATCATCACCGATGAACCGGAAAAGGCAAAATCTGAAGCGGGTAGTAGTGATAAGCGTAAATGGGATAACAACAAGGATAGAGCCTATGATCAAAACCCGGTGAAGCGACATGAGGGTTTCAAAGGAAACAACAATGGTGGGAACCCCAACCCAAACACTGGCTCATACCCCAACTACAAGGGTACTCTACCACAGTGCAAGAGGTGCTACAAGCACCATACTGAGTACTGTAACGTTGTTTGTGAAAAATGCAAAAAGACCGGGCATATTGGCAGGGACTGCAAGATCACCACCATAACTGGGGAACCGAACTCCAATGGACCGAGAAAGTGTTATGAATGCGGACAGACGGGCCACTTCAGAAATGAGTGTCCCAACAAGCGAAAGGACGGTGGACCACCGCGTGGACTAGCTTTCAATGTAAATGCAAGGGATGCTCGTGAAAACCCCGACTTGGTCACAGGTATATTCACTATCAACAATCTATTAGCTTCTGTCCTATTTAATACTGGTGTCGATAGAATTTATGTATGTAGACACTTTTGCGATAAGATAAATTGGTCGTTAGTTCCTTTAAAGGAGAGTATGCTCGTAGAGGTAGCCAATGGAAAACTTGAGAAAGTTGACCAAATTAGCCGAGGAGCTATAATCAACATAGCTGGTGTAGATTTCGAAATTGACTTAATACCCATCAAGTTGGGAAGCTTTGATGTTATTGTCGGTATGGACTGGTTGACCAAGATAAGGGCTGACATAATCTGTGGAGATAAAGCTCTTCGTATACCACACGGAGACGGTGAGCCATTGATTATTTACTGAGAGAGATGTAGCTCGAAACTGAATCTCATTAGTTGCATGAAAGCGCAAAAGATCATGAAGAAAGGACGTCTTGCTATTTTGGCACATGTGAAAACATTAGAAACCGAAGTGAAGAGCGTGGATGACGTACGAATTGTGAACGAATTTTCCGATGTCTTTCCAGAGGAATTGCCTGGATTACCGCCACTGAGAGCAGTAGAGTTTCAGATCGACTTAGTGCCAGGAGCTGCACCTGTAGCTCGCGCACCTTATCTACTCGCACCTTCTGAAATGCAAGAGTTACAGAGCCAATTACAAGAACTGCTAGACCATGGATTCATCCAACCAAGTTTCTCGCCTTGGAGTGCACCTGTTTTATTTATGAAGAAGAAGGACGGATCATTCTGCATGTGTATCGACTACTGTGAACTCAACAAATTGACGATCAAGAATCGGTATCCTCTTCCCCGCATTGACGATATTTTTGATCAACTACAAGGATCAAGCGTTTACTCTAAGATTGATTTGCGATCCGGTTATCACCAGTTGAGGGTGAAGTAGAGTGATGTGATAAAGACTGCGTTCAGAACCCGTTATGGTCATTATGAGTTTCTCGTGATGCCATTCGGTTTAACCAACGCACCTGCCGTGTTTATGGATCTCATGAATCGTGTCTGCAAGCCATACCTGGATAAGTTCTTTATCATCTTCATAGATGATATCCTCATCTACTCCAAGAGCAAAGAAGAGCATGAGCAACATCTTCAATTAGTGCTGGAACTCTTGAGACAAGAGCAACTTTATGCGAAATTCTCCAAGTGTGAATTTTGGTTGAAGGAAGTCCAATTTGTGGGTCATGTTGTGAGCGACCAGGGTATCAAAGTTGATCTCGCAAAGATCGAAGCTATCAGCAAGTGTTAAACCCCCACTACTCCGACGCACATCCGCCAATTTTTAGGTCTCGCTGGTTACTACAGAAGATTTATTGAAGGTTTCTCTCTGATTTCGCGTCCTTTGACCGCGCTGACTCACAAAGGGAAGAAGTTCATTTGGGAAAACGAACAGGAATCTGCATTTCAAACCTTAAAGAAGAAGTTAACCACCGCACCTATCTTATCACTTCCTGAAGGCAGTGACGATTTCGTAGTTTATTGCGATGCTTCAAAAAGTGGTTTTAGTTGTGTACTGATGCAACGTACAAAGGTTATCGCTTACGCCTCTCGCCAACTGAAGATTCACGAGCGAAATTACACTATGCATGATCTCGAGCTTGGAGCCGTTGTCTTTGCATTAAAACTGCGGAGACACTATCTTTATGGAACTAAGAGCACTATTTCCACCGATCATAAAAGCCTCCAACACATCTTTGATCAGAAACAACTGAATATGAGACAGCGTCGATGGATTGAGACGCTGAATGACTATGATTGTGAACTTCGTTATTATCCTGGCAAGGCCAATGTTGTAGCTAACGCTTTAAGCCGAAAGGAGAGGATGACACCTCTTCGTGTTCGGGCACTGAACATCACCATTCATTCAAATCTCAATAGCCAAATCCGGGTAGCCCAAGATGAGGCTCTCAAGGAGGAGAATATATCTCATGAAAACTTGAACATTCTCTGAAATGTCCCGTTCATATTGATTATAAACGTTCCATATTAATTGATTTCGTTGCGAGGTTTTGACCTCTATATGAGACGTTTTTCAAAGACTGCATTCATTTTTAAAACAACCATAACCTTTATTTTATCAATAAAGGTTTTAAAAACATTTGGTAGATTATCAAATAATGATAATCTAAAATATACTGTTTACACACGACCATTACATAATGGTTTACAATAGAAATATATTACATCGACATATGTTTCTTGAATGCAGTTTTTACACAATATCATACAAACATGGACTCCAAATCTTGTCCTTATTTTAGTATGCAACAGCGGAAGCTCTTAATATTCACCTGAGAATAAACATGCTTTAAACGTCAACAAAAATGTTGGTGAGTTATAGGTTTAACCTATATATATCAAATCATAACAATAGACCACAAGATTTCATATTTCAATACACATCTCATACATAGAGATAAAAATCATTCATATGGTGAACACCTGGTAACCGACATTAACAAGATGCATATATAAGAATATCCCCATCATTCCGAGATACCCTTCGGATATGATATAAATTTCGAAGTACTAAAGCATCCGGTACTTTGGATGGGGTTTGTTAGGCCCAATAGATCTATCTTTAGGATTCGCGTTAATTAGGGTGTCTGTTCCCTAATTCTTAGATTACCAGACTTAATAAAAAGGGGCATATTCGATTTCGATAATTCAACCATAGAATGTAGTTTCACATACTTGTGTCTATTTTATAAATCATTTATAAAACCTGCATGTATTCTCATCCCAAAAATATTAGATTTTTTAAAAGTGGGACTATAACTCACTTTCACAGATATTTCCTTCCTCAGAAATAAGACTTGGCCACGGATCGATTCACGAACCTATACAAATATGTACATATATATCAAAGTATGATCAAAATATAATTACAACCATTTTTATTATGTTTTAAAGATTTGAGTGTATTAAGTCAGCTGTCCTCGTTAGTAACCTACAACTAGTTATCCACAGTTAGATGTACAGAAATAAATCAATATATATTATCTTAAATCAATCCACGACCCAGTGTATACATGTCTCAGGCTAGATCATAACTCAAAGTATATATATTTTTTGAATCAACCTCAACCCTGTATAGCTAACTCCAACATTACTGCATATAGAGTGTCTATGGTTGTTCCAAATAATATATATACATGGGTCGATATGATATGTCAAAACATTTCCATACGTGTCTATGGTATCCCAAGATTACATAATATATTAGAATACATGTATAATACAATATAAGTTAGCTAGGATATGATTTGTATAGATTTGTTAAACATTTCCCGTAGCTAAAAAGATCAAAAATATCCAATCTTGTTTTACCCATAACTTCTTCATTTTAAATCCGTTTTGAGTGAATCAAATTGCTATGGTTTCATATTGAACTCTATTTTATGAATATAAACAGAAAAAGTATATGTTTGTAGTCAGAAATATAAGTTACAAGTCATTTTTGTAAAGGTAGTCATTTCAGTCGAAAGAACGACGTCTAGATGACCATTTTAGAAAACATACTTTCACTTTGAGTTTAACCTTGATTTTTGGATATAGTTTCATGTTCATATGAAAAATCATTTTCCCAGAAGAACAACTTTTAAATCAAAGTTTATCATAGTTTTAATTATCCAAACCAAAACAGCCCGCGGTGTTACTACGACGCGTATATCCGGTTTTACGGTGTTTTTCGTGTTTTCAGGTTTTAAATCATTAAGTTAGCATATCATATAGATATAGAACATGTGTTTAGTTGATTTTAAAAGTCAAGTTAGAAGGATTAACTTTTTTTTGCGAACAAGTTTAGAATTAACGAAACTATGTTCTAGTGATTACAAGTTTAAACCTTCGAATAAGATAGCTTTATATATATGAATCGAATGATGTTATGAACATCATTACTACCTCAAGTTTTCTGGATAAAACTACTGGAAATGAGAAAAATGGATCTAGCTTCAAAGGATCCTTGAATGGCTTGAAAGTTCATGAAACAGAATCATGACACGAAAACAGTTCAAGTAAGATTTTCACTCAAAATTAGATTGTTATAGTTGTAGAAATTGAATCAAAGTTTGAATATGAATATTACCTTGAATTAGAAATATAACCTACTGTAAATAACAAAGGTTCCTTGATCTTAGATGATTACTTGGAATGGATTAGAAAGCTTGGAAGTAGACTTGCAAACTTGGAAGTATTCTTGATTTTTATGAAACTATACTTATGGAATTTATGAAGAACACATAGAACTTGAAGATGGAACTTGAGAGAGATCAATTAGATGAATAAAATTGAAGAATGAAAGTGTTTGTAGGTGTTTTTGGTCGTTGGTATATGGATTAGATATAAAGGATATGTAATTTTGTTTTCATGTAAATAAGTCATGAATGATTACTCATATTTTTGTAATTTTATGAGATATTTCATGCTAGTTGCCAAATGATGGTTCCCACATGTGTTAGGTGACTCACATAGGCTGCTACGAGCTGATCATTGGAGCGTATATACCAATAGTACATACATCTAAAAGCTGTGTATTGTACGAGTACGAATACGGGTGCATACGAGTAGAATTGTTGATGAAACTGAACGAGGATGTAATTGTAAGCATTTTTGTTAAGTAGAAGTATTTTGATAAGTATCTTGAAGTCTTTCAAAATTGTATGAATACATATTAAAACACTACATGTATATACATTCTAATGGAGTCGTTAAGTCTTCGTTAGTCGTTACATGTAAGTGTTGTTTTGAAACCTTTAGGTTAACGATCTTGTTAAATGTTGTTAACCCATTGTTTATTATATCAAATGAGATGTTAAATTGTTACATTATCATGATATTATGATATATAATATATCTTAGTATGATATATATACACTTAAATGTCGTTACAACGATAATCGTTACATATATGTCTCGTTTTGAAATCATTAAGTTAGTAGTCTTATTTTTACATATGTAGTTCATTGTTAATACACTTAATGATATATTTACTTATCATTTAACATAATTAACCAAGTGTATCAATATCTTAATATGAATCATATGTACCTAGTAAGACGTTGTTATAACGATAATCGTTATATATATCGTTTTCGAGTTTCTTAATTTAATAGTCTCATTTTTATGTATATAACTCATTGTTAAAATACCTAATGAGATATTTACTTATAATAAAATCATGTTAACTATATAAATAACCATATATATGTCATCGCTTAGTTCTTACAAGTTTTAACGTTCGTGAATCACCGGTCAACTTGGGTGATCAATTGTCTATATGAAATCTATTTCAATTAATCAAGTCTTAACAAGTTTGATTGCTTAACACGTTGGAAACATTTAGTCATGTAAATATCAATCTCAATTAATATATATAAACATGGAAAAATTCGGGTCACTACAGTACCTACCCGTTAAATAAATTTCGTCCCAAAATTTTAAGCTGTTGAAGGTGTTGACAAATCTTCTGGAAATAGATGCGGGTATTTCTTCTTCATCTGATCTTCATGCTCCCAGGTGAACTCGTGTCCTCTATGAGCATTCGATCGAACCTTAACAATCGGTATCTTATTTTGCTTAAGTCTCTTAACCTCACGATCCATTATTTCGACAGGTTCTTCAATGAACTGAAGTTTTTCATTGATTTGGATTTCGTCCAACGGAATAGTGAGATCTTCTTTAGAAAAACATTTCTTCAAATTCGAGACGTGGAAAGTGTTATGTACAGCCACGAGTTGTTGAGGTAACTCCAGTTGGTAAGCTACTGGTCCGACACAATCTATAATCTTGAATGGTCCAATGTACCTTGGATTTAGTTTCCCCCGTTTACCAAATCGAACAACGCCTTTCCAAGGTGAAACCTTAAGCATGACCATTTCTCTAATTTCAAACTCTATATCTTTTCTTTTACTGTCCGCGTAGCTCTTTTGTCGACTCTGGGCGGTTTTCAATTGTTGTTGAATTTGGATGATTTTCTCGGTAGTTTCTTGTATTATCTCTGGACCCGTAATCTGTTTATCCCCCACTTCATTCCAAAAAATTGGAGACCTGCACTTTCTACCATAAAGTGCCTCAAACGGCGCCATCTCAATACCAGAATGATAACTGTTGTTGTAGGAAAATTCTGCTAACGGTAGGTGTCGATCCCAACTGTTTCCAAAATCAATAACACATGCTCGTAGCATGTCTTCAAGCGTTTGTATCGTCCTTTTGCTTTGCCCATCGGTTTGTGGATGATAGGCAGTACTCATGTCTAGACGAGTCCCCAATGCTTGTTGCAATGTCTGCCAGAACCTTGAAACAAATCTACCATCCCTATCAGAGATAATAGAGACGGGTATTCCATGTCTGGAGACAACCTCCTTCAAATACAATCGCGCCAACTTCTCCATTTTGTCATCTTCTCTCATTGGCAGGAAGTGTGCTGACTTGGTGAGACGATCAACTATTACCCAAATAGTATCATTACCACTTGCAGTCCTTGGCAATTTAGTAATGAAATCCATGGTAATGTTTTCCCATTTCCATTCCGGGATTTCAGGTTGTTGTAGTAGACCTGATGGTTTTTGATGTTCAGCTTTGACCTTAGAACACGTCAAACATTCTCCTACATATTTAGCAATATCAGCTTTCATACCCGGCCACCAAAAGTGTTTCTTGAGATCTTTATACATCTTCCCTCTCCGGGATGTATTGAATATCTGGTTTTATGTGCTTCTTTAAGTACCATTTCCCTCACATCTCCAAACCTTGGTACCCAAATTCTATCAGCCCTATATCGGGTTCCGTCTTCCCGAATATTAAGATGTTTCTCTGATCCTTTGGGTATCTCATTCTTCAACTTTTCTTCTTTTACAACCCCCTGTTGCGACTCCTTTATTTGAGTAGTAAGGTTAGTACGAATAATTATATTCATAGCTTCTACCCGTATAGGTTCTCTGACCTTTCTACTCAAAGCTTAGGCTACCACATTCACCTTCCCCGGATGGTATCGAATCTCAAAATCATAATCATTCAACAGTTCAATCCACCTGCGTTTTCTCATATTCAGTTGCTTCTGATTAAATATATGTTGGAGACTTTTGTGGTCGGTATATATAATACTTTTGACCCCATATAAATAATGCCTCCAAGTCTTTAATGCAAAAACAACAGTGCCTAATTCCAAATCGTGTGTCGTATAATTTTGCTCGTGAATCTTCAATTGTCTAGACGCATAAGCAATTACCTTCGTTCATTGCATTAATACACAACCGAGGCCTTGCTTTGAGGCATCAAAATATATCACAAAATCATCATTCCCTTCAGGCAATGACAATATAGGTACTGTAGTTAACTTTTTCTTCAACAATTGAAACGCTTTTTCTTGTTCATCCTTCCATTCAAATTTCTTCCCTTTATGCGTTAATGCAGTCAAGGGTTTTGCTATTTTGGAAAAATCTTGGATGAATCTTCTGTAGTAACCAGCCAGTCCTAAAAATTGGCGTATGTGTTACGGAGTTTTCGGGGTTTCCCACTTTTCAACGGTTTCAATCTTTGCTGGATCCACCTAAATACTTTCTTTGTTCACTATGTGACTGAGGAATTGAACATCTTCCAACCAAAATGCACACTTTGAAAACTTAACGTACATTTTTTCTTTCCTCAATACTTCTAGCGCTTTTCTCAAATGTTCTTCGTGCTCTTGATCATTCTTTGAGTAAATAAGTATGTCATTGATGAAAATAATGACAAACTTGTCAAGATATGGCCCACACACTCGGTTCATAAGGTCCATGAACACAGCTGGTGCGTTAATCAATCCAAACGGCATAACCATAAACTCGTAATGACCATAACGCGTCCTAAAAGCAGTTTTTGGAATATCATCCTCCTTTACTCGCATTTGATGATATCCAGAACGTAAATCAATTTTCGAATAAACCGACGAGCCTTGTAGTTGATCAAATAAGTCGTCAATTCTCGGCAGTGGATAACGGTTTTTGATGGTAAGTTTGTTCAACTCTCTGTAGTCAATACATAACCTAAATGTACCATCCTTCTTCTTGACAAACAAAATAGGAGCTCCCCATGGTGATGTGCTTGGTCGAATGAAACCATGTTCTAATAGTTCTTGCAGTTGGCTTTGCAGTTCTTTCATCTCGCTGGGTGCGAGTCTATAAGGAGCACTAGCTATTGGTGCAGCTCCTGGTACAAGATCTATTTGAAATTCAACGGATCGATGTGGGGGTAATCCCAGTAATTCTTTCGAAAATACATCGGGAAATTCTTTTGCGACGGGAATATCATTGATGCTCTTTTATTCAGTTTGTACTTTCTCGACGTGTGCTAGAACAGCATAGCAACATTTTCTTATTAGTTTTTGTGCCTTTAAATTACTAAGAAGATGTAGCTTCGTGTTGCCCTTTTTTCCATACACCATTAAGGGTTCTCCTTCTTCTCGTACAATGCGAATTGCATTTTTGTAACATACGATCTCTGCTTTCATCTCCTTCAGCCAGTCCATGCCAACTATTACATCAAAACTCCCTAACTCTACTGGTATCAAATCAATCTTAAATATTTCGCTACCCAGTTTAATTTCTCGATTCCGACATATATAATCTGCTGAAATTAATTTACCGTTTGCTAATTCGAGTAAAAATTTACTATCCAACGGCGTCAATAGACAACTTAATTTAGCACAAAAATCTCTACTCATATAGCTTCTATCCGCACCCGAATCAAATAAAACGTAAGCAGATTTATTGTCAATAAGAAACGTACCCGTAACAAGCTCCGGGTCTTCCTGTGCCTCTGTCGCATTAATATTGAAAACTCTTCCGCGGCCTTGTCCATTTATGTTCTCCTGGTTCGGGCAATTTCTAATAATGTGGCCCGGTTTTCCACATTTATAACAAACTACATTGGCATAACTTGCTCCGACACTACTTGCTCTGCCATTACTCGTTCCGACACCATTTGTTCCTTTCGTTCTGTTAACCTCTGGTCCGTATACCTCACACTTCATCGCGCTATGACCATTTCTTTTACACTTGTTGCAAATTTGGTGCGAAACCCCGAGTGATACTTTTCACACCTTTAGCATAGCTGCTTCTGATTGTTGTTGTTGTTGCGGTTGTTATTGTTGTTGGGATGATTATTGTAGTTGTTGTTGTTGTTGTTGTTGTTGTGCCGTTTGTTGTAGTTGCGATTGATGTTGCGATTGTTGGGATAGTTGTTGTTGTTTTGGTGACTCTTATCACCGTTTTCCTCCCACTTTTTTTGACTAACTTCACGTTGGCCTCTTCGGCCGCCTGTTCTTTAATTCTTCCCTCAATCTGGTTCACTAGTTTGTGAGCCATTCTACATGCCTTTTGTATGGAGGCAGGCTCGTGTGAACTTATATCTTCTTGGATTCTCTCCGGTAACCCTTTCACAAACGCGTCAATCTTCTCTTCCTCATCTTCGAACGCTCTCGGACACAATAGGCACAATTCTGTGAATTGTCTTTTGTACGAAGTAATATTGAATCCCTATGTTCGTAACCCTCTAAGTTCTGACTTGAGCTTATTGACCTCGGTTCTGGGACGGTACTTCTCGTTCATCAAGTGCTTGAATGCTGACCACGGTAGCGCGTAAGCAGCATCTTGTCTCACTTGCTCTAGATAGGTATTCCACCATGTTAACACAATACCTGTGAAGGTATGCGTAGCTTACTTCACTTTGTCTCCTTCAGCACACTTACTTATGGCAAACACCGATTCAACTTTCTCGGTCCACCATTTCAATCCGATTGGTCCTTCGGTCCCATCAAATTCTGAAGGTTTGCAGGCAGTGAATTCCTTGTAGGAGCATCCTACATGATTTCTTGTGCCGTTAGCTGTATTGCTAGATTCAGAGTTATTGTTGGTATGTAGCGCGGCCTGTACTGTGGCTATGTTTGAAGCAAGAAAGGCACGAAATTCCTCTTCGCTCATATTCAAGGTGTGTCGAGTAGTCGGTGCCATTTCCTTCAAAATAGTCAAATGAAACAATTTAATCATACAGAATATTAAGAGTAGTCAATAGTATCTCGTAGCATAATATGAACTCATTTATAAAAGCTTTTTCTTCATATTAGCGTTTTATAAGTTTAAATTCGGGTACTACCTACCCGTTAAGTTCATACTTAGTAGCTAATATACAATTCAACTACTACAATTCCATATGAAAAACTGATTATAATAATATATCATATACAAATATTCTTCAAACTTACAACTTCGCTATATTACATATAACATGAAATATAGTACACTATGATACAGGACAGTTTTGAAGATAAATCTAGTTAATACGTAAGTTGTTCAGCAAAGGAAATAAAGACACGTAATTCATAAGTCCAGAAACAAGTCATGCATTCTGGTTTTACTAAGACGACTTCCCATCCTTGGTCTTGTGGAAAATAACCGTTATGACCATTAGCTAGGCAGCATGTTGTAATGTCATCAAAAGGACGAGGGTTTCGTAATGTCCAACAGTCCCGTAATAATCTAAAAACCTTTTTTCTCACCCCAACTACTGAATCCATTACTTGTGGGAAAGTTTTATTTAAAAGCTGCAATCCGATGTTCTTTTTCTCACTTTGGTAAGAAGCGAACATCACTAACCCGTAAGCATAACATGCTTCTTTATGTTGCATGTTAGAAGCTCTTTCTAATTCATGAAATCCTATGTTGGGATATGTTGAGTCAAAATAGGTTCCTAACCCGTAGCGTAAAATTGCATTTGGGTTCCCCGCATTTAACGCTTTAAAGAAAACACGGCGTAACTTAAAGTCTCCCCAATGTGATATACCCCACCTATCAAAGGAAAGCCTTTTATAAACTAAGGCATTTCTGGAAAGTCTTTCAAATGTTTGACAAGTTAATTTCGCCATAACTAAATGTGCTGATGAATTCTGACCGACTCTAGACAAGATTTCCTCAATCATATCCTCTGGTAGGTCTTCTAAAATATTCGGTTGTCTACCCTTAACGTCCATTTTGTTTTTATACTGTAAGATAGACAAGGATTAGATTCGTAAAAGATAATTAACAAATAATACAAGCAATTTTTACATAGAACATAAAAGGACAAGCACACTACAATACATATAATACACAACATGATTACAACCCTCTATTCTGAATCACTGGTTTCTTCTTCTTCGGACTTGGTTCTTTTCCCTAATTTTCTAGGGATATATGATGTTCCTCTAATACGAGCCGTCGTTTTCCACATTGGTTTAGAAAAACCTGGTGGTTTAGAGGTTTGCGGGTTATTGTCACGATATTGAAAATACGGGTGTTGACGGTACATATAAAGTTCATCGGGGTCGGAATCAGATTTCTCTATTTTGATGCCCTTTCCCTTCTTACTTTCTTTTGCCTCATTAAATTGGGTCGGGGTAATTTCTATAACATCATCGGAATCCTCATCAGGATCCGATTCATCAGAAAATTGATAATTTTCCCAATATTTTGCTTCCTTAGCGGAAACACCATTGACCATTATTAACTTTGGTCCATTGGTTGAGGATTTTCTTTTTTTTTGACCGGTTTTCTGTGTTTCCTACTATTCCCCCCTCCAGAACCTCTTCTTCTTCCGGTTCCTCTTCTTCTGGTTCCTCTTCTTCCGGTTCCTCTTCTTCCGGTTCCGTTTCCTCTTCTTCCGATTCTTCGGGAACTTGTGAATCTTGCCAATATATATTCGACTCTTCGTTATTATTAGGTGAGTCAATGGGATTTATGCTAGAGGTAGACATCTATCACACAATATCAAACATGTTTAGAGATTAATATATCACATAATATTTACATATTAATAATATATAGTTTCCAACAAAAATGTTAAGCAATCATTTTTTAAAGAGAACACGGTCGAAGTCCAGACTCACTAATGCATCCTAACAAACTCGATAAGATACACTAATGCAAATTTTCTAGTTCTCTAAGACCAACGCTCGGATACCAACTGAAATTCCCCGTTCATATTGATTATAAACGTTCCATATTAATTGATTTCGTTGCGAGGTTTTGACCTCTATATGAGACGTTTTTCAAAGACTGCATTCATTTTTAAAACAACCATAACCTTTATTTTATCAATAAAGGTTTTAAAAACATTATGTAGATTATCAAATAATGATAATCTAAAATATATTGTTTACACACGACCATTACATAATGGTTTGCAATAGAAATATATTACATCGACATATGTTTCTTGAATGCAGTTTTTACACAATATTATACAAACATGGACTCCAAATCGTGTCCTTATTTTAGTATGCAACAGCGGAAGCTCTTAATATTCACCTGAGAATAAACATGCTTTAAACGTCAACAAAAATATTGGTGAGTTATAGGTTTAACCTATATATATCAAATCATAACAATAGACCACAAGATTTCATATTTCAATACACATCCCATACATAGAGATAAAAATCATTCATATGGTGAACACCTGGTAATCGACATTAACAAGATGCATATATAAGAATATCCCCATCATTCCGGGACACCCTTCGGATATGATATAAATTTTGAAGTACAAAAGCATCCGGTACTTTGGATGGGGTTTGTTAGGCCCAATAGATCTATCTTTAGGATTCGCGTCAATTAGGGTGTCTGTTCCCTAATTCTTAGATTACCAGACTTAATAAAAAGGGGCATATTCGATTTCAATAATTCAACCATAGAATGTAGTTTCATGTACATGTGTCTATTTTGTAAATCATTTATAAAACATGCATGTATTCTTATCCCAAAAATATTAGATTTTTTAAAAGTGGGACTATAACTCACTTTCACAGATATTTCTTTCCTCGGAAATAAGACTTGGCCACGGATCGATTCACGAATCTATACAAATATGTACATATATATCAAAGTATGATCAAAATATAATTACAACCATTTTTATTATGTTTTAAAGATTTGAGTGTATTAAGTCAGCTGTCCTCGTTAGTAACCTACAACTAGTTATCCACAGTTAGATGTACAGAAATAAATCAATATATATTATCTTGAATCAATCCACGACCTAGTGTATACACGTCTCAGGCTAGATCACAACTCAAAGTATATATATTTTTGGAATCAACCTCAACCCTGTATAGCTAACTCCAACATTACTGCATATAGAGTGTCTATGGTTGTTCCAAATAATATATATACATGGGTCGATATGATATTTCAAAACATTTGCATACGTGTCTATGGTTTCCCAAAATTACATAATATATTAGAATACATGTATAATACAATATAAGTTAGCTAGGATATGATTTGTATAGATTTGTTAAATATTTCCCGTAGCTAAAAAGATCAAAAATATCCAATCTTGTTTTACCAATAACTTCTTCATTTTAAATCCGTTTTGAGTGAATCAAATTTCTATGGTTTCATATTGAACTCTATTTTATGAATCTAAACAGAAAAAGTATAGGTTTATAGGCAAAAATATAAGTTACAAGTCGTGTTTGTAAAGGTAGTCATTTCAGTCGAAAGAACGACGTCTAGATGACCATTTTAGAAAACATACTTCCACTTTGAGTTTAACCTTGATTTTTGGATATAGTTTCATGTTCATATGAAAAATAATTTTCCCAGAAGAACAACTTTTAAATCAAAGTTTATCATAGTTTTTAATTATCCAAACCAAAACAGCCCGCGGTGTTACTACGACGGCGTATATCCGATTTTACGGTGTTTTTCGTGTTTTCAGGTTTTAAATCATTAAGTTAGCATATCATATAGATATAGAACATGTTTTTAGTTGATTTTAAAAGTCAAGTTAGAAGGATTAACTTTTGTTTGCGAACAAGTTTAGAATTAACTAAACTATGTTCTAGTGATTACAAGTTTAAACCTTCGAATAAGATAGCTTTATATGTATGAATCGAATGATGTTATGAACATCATTACTACCTCAAGTTTTCTGGATAAAACTACTGGAAATGAGAAAAATGGATCTAGCTTCAAAGGATCCTTGAATGGCTTGAAAGTTCTTGAAACAGAATCATGACACGAAAACAGTTCAAGTAAGATTTTCACTCGAAATTAGATTGTTATAGTTGAAGAAATTGAATCAAAGTTTGAATATGAATATTACCTTGAATTAGAAATATAATCTACTATAAATAACAAAGGTTCCCTGATCTTATATGATTACTTGGAATGGATTAGAAAGCTTGGAAGTAGACTTGCAAACTTGGAAGTATTCTTGATTTTTATGAAACTATACTTATGGAATTTATGAAGAACACTTAGAACTTGAAGATGGAACTTGAGAGAGATCAATTAGATGAAGAAAATTGAAGAATGATAGTGTTTGTAGGTGTTTTTGGTCGTTGGTATATGGATTAGATATAAAGGATATGTAATTTTGTTTTCATGTAAATAAGTCATGAATGATTACTCATATTTTTGTAATTTTATGAGATATTTCATGCTAGTTGCCAAATGATGGTTCTCACATGTGTTAGGTGACTCACATGGGCTGCTAAGAGCTAATCATTGGAGTGTATATACCAATAGTACATACATCTAAAAGCTGTGTATTGTACGAGTACGAATACAGGTGCATACGAGTAGAATTGTTGATGAAACTGAACGAGGATGTAATTGTAAGCATTTTTGTTAAGTTGAAGTATTTTGATAAGTGTCTTTAAGTCTTTCAAAAGTGTATGAATACATATTAAAACACTACATGTATATACATTCTAATGGAGTCGTTAAGTCTTCGTTAGTCGTTACATGTAAGTGTTGTTTTGAAACCTTTAGGTTAACGATCTTGTTAAATGTTGTTAACCCATTGTTTATTATATCAAATGAGATGTTAAATTGTTACATTATCATGATATTATTATATATAAGTTAAATATCGTTACAATGATAATCGTTACATATATGTCTCGTTTCGAAATCATTAAGTTAGTAGTCTTATTTTTACATATGTAGTTCATTGTTAATACACTTAATGATATATTTACTTATCATTTAACATAATTAACCAAGTGTATAAATATCTTAATATGATTCATATGTACCTAGTAAGACGTTGTTATAACGATAATCGTTATATATATCGTTTTCGAGTTTCTTAATTTAATAGTCTCATTTTTATGTATATAACTCATTGTTAAAATACCTAATGAGATACTTACTTATAATAAAATCATGTTAACTATATAAATAACCATATATATGTCATCGCATAGTTTTTACAAGTTTTAACGTTCGTGAATCACCGGTCAACTTGGGTGATCAATTGTCTATATGAAACCTATTTCAATTAATCAAGTCTTAACAAGTTTGATTGCTTAACACGTTGGAAAGATTTAGTCATGTAAATATCAATCTCAATTAATATATATAAACATGGAAAAGTTCGGGTCACTATATTCTCGTCTCTCGATTCGAGGTTAAGGAGACTAGACTTCGATATTTTGCCCGAAGGATTTGGGTACCTCTTTATGGAGATCTACGGAACCTTATACTAGATGAAGCCCACAATTCGAGATATTCGATTCATCCCAGAGCGAGCAAAATGTACCACGATCTTAAAGAACAGTACTGGTGGCCGAATCTTAAGAAGAACATTGCAACTTATGTTGGTAAGTGTTTGACTTGCTCGAAAGTTAAGGCCGAGCATCAGAGGCCTTCTGGGTTACTTCAACAGCCGGAAATCCCGCAATGGAAGTGGGAGAGGATAACGATGGACTTCATTACTAAGTTACCAAAGACGGTGGGCGGATACGATACCATATGGGTTATCGTTGACCGTCTTACCAAATCTGCACACTTTTTAGCCATGAAGGAAATAGATACGATGGAAAGACTCGCTCAACTATACATCAAAGAGGTTGTATCTCGTCATGGTGTGCCTTTATCGATCATCTCAGATCGCGAACCCCGTTTTGCTTCCAGATTTTGGCGTTCTTTACAAGAAGCCTTGGGAACACGTCTCGACATGAGTACTGCATATCACCCACAGACCGACGGACAAAGCGAATGCACGATTCAGACTTTGGAGGACATGTTGCATGCATGTGTCATTGATTTTGGAAAGGCCTGGGAAAGGCATTTGCCGCTAGCCGAATTCTCTTACAATAACAGTTATCATTCGAGTATTAATGCCGCACCTTTTGAAGCGTTGTATGGCCGCAAGTGCCGATCTCCTATTTGTTGGGCCGAAGTAGGCGAAACACAAATCACCGGACCCGAGATAGTCCATGAAACCACTGAGAAGGTTGTCCAGATTCAAGCGAGACTCAAGACGGCCCGTGATCGTCAAAAGAGTTATGCCGACCTAAAACGTAAAGACTTCGAATTCAACGTCGGTGACCGTGTTAAGTTGAAAGTGGCACCTTGGAAGGGTGTGATCCATTTTGGAAAACGTGGAAAGTTAAACCCACGATACATTGGTCCTTTCGAAATCTTGGAGCGTGTTGGAACCGTTGCTTACCGTTTAGATCTTCCAACTCAATTGAGCTCAGTTCATCCTACTTTTCATGTATCGAATTTGAAGAAGTGTCTTGCTGAATCGGAACATGTCATACCTTTGGAGGAAATTACAATTGATGACAAACTCCACTTCGTGGAAGAGCCTGTTGAAATTATGGACCGTAAGGTCAAAACTTTGAAATGCAACAAGATTCCGATCGTCCAAGTACGATGGAATGCCAAGCGAGGACCTGAGTTTACCTGGGAGCGAGAGGATCAAATGATGAAAAAGTATCCTCACCTTTTTCCGACTCCTCCATCTACCTCAGCTTAAAATTTCGGGACGAAATTTTCTTTAACAGGTGGGTAATGTAACGACCCTGGATTTTTCCAACATTTTATTATTAATAATTCATTATTAATGCTTTCGTTTTAATAAACGTGTTCTTATACGTGTTACTTGTTACCGTATTTAACTTTTCATGGCCCGACTTGTCTTTGTGACGCACGTACTTTTCACGAATAATATTTTAGGATATTATTTACATTCATGATTAATTATTATTAGTCATTTTAATTAACTAAGGTTACTAGTTAATTACTTGGGCTTTATTTGATTAATTGCATACTTACTTGAACTTGGGATTTCATTATTTGATTTGGATTTGGAAGCCCACCCTACTTATCTTAATGGACTAATTAGCCCAACATTATGTTAATGATGCTTTAAGGCTTAACCAAGATTAATTTAGTGAAAGAAATCTAGTTACTTACACATTTACACCATTTTCCCATACCCTTTAGCTTTATTACCATTCCAAGCATTCACCATCTCCCCATGTTAGAAAGTTGGAGTTTGACCTTACCCCTTTGGGCACCTTGGCTGTGAGTTTCATGGGGAGGAGGGAGGATTCAAAAAAAAAATTTGTTACTTATTACTAGTGTATTACTTTCACTTTTCACACACACAAACTTACTTCTCATTTTCTCTCAACATTTCTCTCCTTTCTTGTAAGTAACATGAACTTTTCTTCCTCCTTCTTTTCTTTGAAAATCGTAGCACATACATACATAATCATCATGTGCTTGTTTAATTACTTGTCTTTGATTGTTGTTTAATTACTTGTAGTTGTTGTTGTTTCTTTACTAAGTTGTAAGAATTAAACTATCTAGTTTATTCTTCATATCATCTTGTTATTTCAAGAACAAACAAGAACCTAAACTTTCTAGTTTATGGTTCTACATTTAATGCTTTAAAAGATTTAAAGTTCATGCGTTTTAAAACCATACTTGAATCCATGTTTGTAAACTTAAGGTTTACTTTTTTAAAGATCAAAGCCTTGGCTTGAATCTTTAAAGTATGAACAACCATGAATTTGTTACTTGTAAATTTAATTTATTTCTTCATTTTATGTACTTTAAAGTTGAAATGTTGTTAATTTGGTCAAGTATTATTAGTTAATCTTGATCTCATATTTCTTGAAACTAAAAGTTAACTTTGTAAGTTCAAGAACATGGAAGTATAACTTTCTAGTTATAACTTCATATACTTGTGTTGGATCTAAGTTTCTATAGCTTATGGTCTTCTAATTTTGTTGTAAACAAGAGCTTATGAGCTTACATACACTTTACAAGATGAAAATCTAAGTTTCATAACTTATGGTTTCATTAAAGTAAAGATTCAAGTGTTATGACTTAGGATTTAACTTAGTAACTTTAGATCTAGACTTTTGGGTCTTGGATCTTCAAGATCTAACTAAGAACTATGTTCTACAACTTAAGATCTTGATTATTTAGTTTACTTTCAAGTTTGTAGCTTAATATTACTTTTAGAGTTCATGTATGTGTCGGATCTAAGATCTTGATGTAACTTTGGTTCATCAAACTACTTGCAACACTTAATTGAGTAGTGCTACTTATCTTAGACTTACACTTGTGTTATGATGGTCAAAACTTGGTAAAGATGATGTAAACACATCAACGAGTTGTACACTTGAAGCTATATGCATCAAGGATGAGAACCGTAATGAGCATCGAGCACCAAGAACCCACCGGAACACTAAACCTACTGTTTTTTGGGTCTGATCAGAATACCTGGGTTACTGTAAAGATGATTTTCAGTTATCTCTGTTCGAGTAGATAATTTTTCATTTAAGACTCGTCTTAATCCGAGTTACGGTTTAGGATCTATGGCCCTCCGAACGTCACTATGTCCTTTTAATGTTGTGCTGAAAATTCTGACCTACTCGCACTTAAACCGTCGCCACGGTCAAACGAAGACGAGTTTGGTTCTGGAATTTTTACAGAAACTAAAGGACTCATATACGGAGCCATGGCCACTGGTCCTACCTCAATTCAGTTTGTATAAAGGCTGTGGCGATTGATCGAATTCAGCCTTTGTTTTAAACTCTTTTCTAGAATAAAACTTACTTTATACTTTTTGTTTGATGATGAATGATGATGATACTTAAGACCTAATTCACATACATTTAAACCTATTGGGACAATTTACTGACTTAGTAACTTTTGACTTAGGTTGAGGACCTTTTGGACAAACGTACTTGCTTACTTTTCCCGAGTCAACTTTACTACTACTATTCCACTGTGAGTTATAGCATCCCTTTTTACTTTAACTATTTTGGCAACTGAGAATACATGCGCATTTTACATTTTACATACCAGGCATGAGTACTTAAACTTTATATATGTGTGGGTTATACAACAGCATAAACTTTCCCCTTAGCTCGGTAACGTTTAGTCATTGGTTTTTGAACCGGTGAACGCGAATCTTAGATATGGATCCATAGGGTTTGACATCCCCACTCGAGCTAGTAGCACTAACATTTAACGGGTGTTTAATACTTCGTAAACATACGCACTCGCCAAGTGTACCTTCAGGGGGTTATAAATGTTAAGTTAGTTACCAAGTGCCCACGGTTAAACATATACTTTTCATACTGTTTTGAAACGCTGTTGAAGCACTGAAATCTTGTGGCCTACCTTACATTACTGTTATACTTAAACTATAGCTCACCAACCTTTGTGTTGACATTTTTAAGCATGTTTTTCTCAGGTGCCTAAGGTTGCTTGCTTCCGCTGTTGTACTAGTCATGCCTTGTAGACTCCGCTGCGCTTTTTATAGAGATGTCACCGCATGAAACAGTTTATCTTGCATTCAAACCTTGTTACCTTTTGAAACAATGATTTGTAATGACCATTGGGTCACGCACTATTACTAATTGCTTCTGTTCATTGAAGCATACTTTTGTTGTAAGACATTTGATGTTGGTTAAAACGTCACCTTTATTCATGAATGCAAACTCTTTTTGAAACAGCATATAGTATTTGACCTTGTAATGATCCTGTTGTTGATGATTCGTACAAGATGGTTTTGTACGGGGCATCACAAACTGTCCCTCTCATTTATGGGTAAAGTATAAAAAAATGTTAAAACTTAACAAATAATTCCTAAATACATTTTTAATAAGCCTAAAATTTATAGAACTCATTTTCGTATCACCGTTTATTTTAAAATTACATAAGTTTGAATTTACTTGCTTAATATCAATCAAAACATCAAACAAGTATTACAATCATTTAATATTTATATATATTTTTTTAATATACTTTATTTATATATAGAGATATGTTTTAGATAATAATTATAATATCTTATTTTCATTTTATTTTACATAATTAGTTTTTAATAACAATAACATATAATACTTCAAATTTTATTTCCAATTACTATTAATATATATATATATATATATGTATATATATGTATATGTATGTATATGTATATATATGTATATATATGTATATATATATATATATATATATATATATATATATATATATATATATATATATATATATATATATATATATATATATATATATATATATATATGCACACATATATCTATTTTCAATTAAATATTCATGAATCGTCGGGAATGGTCGAAGGTCAATTGAATATATGAACATCGTTTCAAAATTTTCTAGACTCAACATTACACACTTTGCTTATCGTATCGAAATCATATAAAGATTAAGTTTAAATTTAGTCGGAAATTCCTGGGTCGTCACAGTACCTACCCATTAAAGAAATTTCATCCCGAAATTTGAGTGAGGTGGTCATGGCTAACAATAAAAATGTTTTCATGACGAATATTAGTTAATAAATAGAGTTTTATCATCATTGAGTAATATGGATAAAACAATTCAATTATTCGAAGAGCACGAATGAAGTTATCACAAAAGAATGAGATGAGTAAATGCAGATTCGTCTTTAATTGGTGACATAGTCACGGTTGATTTTAGAAGTTAAGGTGCGTCTTGACTTTTGACGTTGTCTTGGTTGAATTCCGGAATTCAAGGGATTTAAAGAAAATCTTCGAAATCTAAAAGATTTGATTCTTCGGCGAGTAAGAAAATTAAGATCTCTATAATTAAATACGGTGATCTGTCTCGATTACTATGTCTGATATTTTCATTATAAATTAAACTCTTCCATTCCATTTTCCTCACCATTCATATACTGTCCTTCTTGGCTCATACATCCAAAAGATTGTGAAAATGCTTAATCCAGTTTTAATCCTTGGTATTTTCTAATTATCACTTCTGTCATCCTTCTTTTCAATCTTCCACCAGAAAAATCTGTTTACTTCTACTATTACCTTGGGGTGATACTATTCTTAATTATACCGTGTCTTTATATTGCTATTCGTATTAATATCCACGATTTGTAACCTCCGTGTTTGTTATTGGGCTTTATATTTTCTCTTATATTTTAGAGCTATTTGCCTTTTTATTCTCCTCTCGAACTCTAGTAAGGTGAGTAATGGTCCAGAATTCGTAAGTATGGAGTTTCGAATAAACTTCATGTTCTAAACAAGAAAGAACGTAATAGCACGATTTGATTTATTAAATTACCAGAATCACTGAGAATAGAACTATCAAGAATATATTTTCTTGATATGTTCAGAAGTTAAGCAGAATGACGTGATGACGTTATGACCTGTGAATCATCACGTTTCATTAAAAACTCAGGATGACTTACTGTAATATAATCACGTTGATCAAGTGTCATTATATTATACTAACGCATGCTTCAGTTCCCAACACTACTTCAAAAACATTCATAATTTAAACTCGAAGTTTTACGGAATATAGAAACTAAACAGTTTCTTTTCTGATATAACACTGATATCGCGAAGAGATAAATGATTTCAGATAAGAATAGTTATGAAAATATCTTCAGAAATATCGAGGATATTTATAATAGAGGATACGATAATATCTTAGAATTTTAGAATCCAATTGTGGTGAAGAAAATAATTTACGATGATTTAGAGCGATTAAGGAGCAAGGTATTCGCTAAAGATTTCATCAGAATCAGAATCATCAGGATTCTTTATGTACAAGTTTAGTCCTTATGATTTGTTCACAGTCTTCTTCATAGTTTGCTCAATTCGTTTTCCAGTTTCAACATTACTGAGCTTTGCCAACATACTATTCTTTATCATCAAACTTTCGACGGTTAAGGTCGTTTACAGTTTTTGTTGCTTCATTCAACTTTTCAAAATTCAGAGTATTGATTCGCAGACTGGGTGATTTTTAGAATTTCAGAATTGAAGATCATAATTCTAAGAGATAAATGTTATATGTATACATATATTGGTTGATGTAGAAACACTGCGAGATTCAAAATACTAATTTTTAGTTCTCGGTAATTGGTATGGCAATTCTCGTTATAAGATGCTGATGAGTATATGATAGGGTTTCGATAAATATAATGATTTTTCGGAAAGTCAAAGATCAATGAAGTTGCTGGTAAATTTACTGCTAATGCGGTGTGATATAAATGGATCTCCGATAATGATGATGGATAAGGCAATCATATATATCAAGGTTATAATAAGGCTAATCCGACTGAAAATTCAAAGTTAATTTGCTGGAGCTGTGACAAAATTGGCTAATTTGAAAAAGAATTGCAGTGTTATTTTCGCTAATAACAATGCCAAAGGAGCTAGCACAGATACGTGTTAAACGTTTACTCAGGTTCCGAGTGTTTTCAGGTGCATGACTATATGCATAAATCTTTCCTTCCGTAGATGAAGTGCGGTTGGTTCATCCTCTCGATTGAGGTGTTTTCAAGAATTATGAAAGGTTTTAAACGCAGATTGTAATCGTCAAGATACAAATGAGGTTTAAGATGAAATCAAGTGGCAACTTGAAGAATTGTTTAGTTTCATATGTTATAATCAATATTTTAATTCATTTTAATTGTCCAATATTGGCAGTCCACAGTTAGTAGTCCACAGTTGGTAATTCAATAATTCATGTATAGTTTAATATATAATATTCGAATTAATTAATACGTATCGTGACCCATTGTATACATATCTCGAACTCGATCACAACTCAAAGTATATATATTATTATATAATCAACCTCAACCCTGTATAGCTAACTCGGTCATTACCGCATATAGAGTGTCTATGGTTATTCTAAATAATATATATATATATATATATATATATATATATATATATATATATATATATATATATATATATATATATATATATATATATATATATATATATATATATATATATATATATATATATATATATATATATATATATATATATATATATATATATATATATATATATATATATATATGCGTCGATATGATATGTCAAAACCTTGTATACGTGTTCCGATATTTAAAATGCGTAATTAACAGTATTTAAATGATGATAAATAAAGTGCGTAATATAAATAACAGAAATTAAATGACAATAAATAAAATTACGAGAATTAAATTGTGATAATTAAAATGTAATAAGGAATTAGCAGTTAGCTAGGAACAGTTAGCTAGGATTTTGTTAGCGTGGATTCTTAACAATTTTTTTTTTCATAGTTAATTTGTTTGTTTCTACCAAGTTTTATTTTGTCCAATGTTTTCTTCATTATGCCACTTGTTAGATTCTGATAGACCAAAATCCAAATATGAAATTGAATGAAAATAGTTATTCTGCGGTGAACGGATTCGTATATCTGTGGATGTAAGTAGGATAGTAAATGACTGTTGAATCCGATTGGAAGAATATACAGTGTAACCTATTAATGTGAAATCTAAATATTTCTAGGGTATTACCTACCCGTTAAAATATTTTCACCATTAACAGTTTGTACAAAAGAATTTTTAATTACAATCTTTATGATACATATATACATATATATTTTCTTCAGATGTAATCATGGAT
The DNA here is from genome assembly GCF_046630445.1 of Rutidosis leptorrhynchoides. NCBI lineage: Eukaryota > Viridiplantae > Streptophyta > Magnoliopsida > Asterales > Asteraceae > Rutidosis > Rutidosis leptorrhynchoides. The sequence goes on along the minus strand of NC_092340.1, from coordinate 278,083,035 downwards.
TTAATGAGTCAACATTATATTAATCTCATTTGATTTATCGTTAGATCTAGAATACATAATCTCTAAAACATTAGAGATTACATAATCTCCATGAAGAACGAAGGTAATTGATGTAGAACGATACGTAGAACGATGATTATTCTCGAGGTACAGAATGAGATGTTGAGGCTGAAATGTCCCGTTCTTATTGATTACAAACGTTCCATATTAATTGATTTCGTTGCGAGGTTTTGACCTCTATATGAGACGTTTTTCAAAGACTGCATTCATTTTAAAACAAACTATAACCTTTATTTCATCAATAAAGGTTTAAAAAGCTTTACGTAGATTATCAAATAATGATAATCTAAAATATCCAGTTTACACACGACCATTACATAATGGTTTACAATACAAATATGTTACAACAAAATAAGTTTCTTGAATGCAGTTTTTACACAATATCATACAAGCATGGACTCCAAATCTCGTCCTTATTTAAGTATGCGACAGCGGAAGCTCTTAATAATCACCTGAGAATAAACATGCTTAAAACGTCAACAAAAATGTTGGTGAGTTATAGGTTTAACCTATATATATCAAATCATAATAATAGACCACAAGATTTCATATTCCAATACACATCTCATACATAGAGATAAAAGTCATTCATATGGTGAACACCTGGTAATCGACATTAACAAGATGCATATATAAGAATATCCCCATCATTCCGGGACACCCTTCGGATATGATATAAATTTCTAAGTACTAAAGCACCCGGTACTTTGGATGGGGTTTGTTAGGCCCAATAGATCTATCTTTAGGATTCGCGTCAATTAGGGTGTCTGTTCCCTAATTCTTAGATTACCAGACTTAATAAAAAGGGGCATATTCGATTTCGATAATTCAACCATAGAATGTAGTTTCACGTACTTGTGTCTATTTTGTAAATCATTTATAAAACCTGCATGTATTCTCATCCCAAAAACATTAGATTTTAAAAGTGGGACTATAACTCACTTTCACATATTTTTACTTCGTCGGGAAGTAAGACTTGGCCACTGGTTGATTCACGAACCTATAATAATATATACATATATATCAAAGTATGTTCAAAATATATTTACAACACTTTTAATATATTTTGATGTTTTAAGTTTATTAAGTCAGCTGTCCTCGTTAGTAACCTACAACTAGTTGTCCACAGTTAGATGTACAGAAATAAATCTATAAATATTATCTTGAATCAATCCACGACCCAGTGTATACGTATCTCAGTATTGATCACAACTCAAACTATATATATTTTGGAATCAACCTCAACCCTGTATAGCTAACTCCAACATTCACATATAGAGTGTCTATGGTTGTTCCGAAATATATATAGATGTGTCGACATGATAGGTCGAAACATTGTATACGTGTCTATGGTATCTCAAGATTACATAATATACAATACAAGTTGATTAAGTTATGGTTGGAATAGATTTGTTACCAATTTTCACGTAGCTAAAATGAGAAAAATTATCCAATCTTGTTTTACCCATAACTTTTTCATTTTAAATCCGTTTTGAGTGAATCAAATTGCTATGGTTTCATATTGAACTCTATTTTATGAATCTAAACAGAAAAAGTATAGGTTTATAGTAGGAAAAATAAGTTACAAGTCGTTTTTGTAAAGGTAGTCATTTCAGTCGAAAGAACGACGTCTAGATGACCATTTTAGAAAACATACTTCCACTTTGAGTTTAACCATAATTTTTGGATATAGTTTCATGTTCATAATAAAAATCATTTTCTCAGAATAACAACTTTTAAATCAAAGTTTATCATAGTTTTTAATTAACTAACCCAAAACAGCCCGCGGTGTTACTACGACGGCGTAAATCCGGTTTTACGGTGTTTTTCGTGTTTCCAGGTTTTAAATCATTAAGTTAGCATATCATATAGATATAGAACATGTGTTTAGTTGATTTTAAAAGTCAAGTTAGAAGGATTAACTTTTATTTGCGAACAAGTTTAGAATTAACTAAACTATGTTCTAGTGATTACAAGTTTAAACCTTCGAATAAGATAGCTTTATATGTATGAATCGAATGATGTTATGAAAATCATTACTACCTTAAGTTCCTTAGAGAAACCTACTGGAAAAGAGAAAAATGGATCTAGCTTCAACGGATCCTTGGATGGCTCGAAGTTCTTGAAGCAGAATCATGACACGAAAACAAGTTCAAGTAAGATCATCACTTGAAATAAGATTGTTATAGTTATAGAAATTGAACCAAAGTTTGAATATGATTATTACCTTGTATTAGAATGATAACCTAATGTAAGAAACAAAGATTTCTTGAGGTTGGATGATCACCTTACAAGATTGGAAGTGAGCTAGCAAACTTGAAAGTATTCTTGATTTTATGTAACTAGAACTTGTAGAATTTATGAAGAACACTTAGAACTTGAAGATAGAACTTGAGAGAGATCAATTAGATGAAGAAAATTAAAGAATTAAAGTGTTTGTAGGTGTTTTTGGTCGTTGGTGTATGGATTAGATATAAAGGATATGTAATTTTGTTTTCATGTAAATAAGTCATGAATGATTACTCATATTTTTGTAATTTTATGAGATATTTCATGCTAGTTGCCAAATGATGGTTCCCACATGTATTAGGTGACTCACATGGGCTGCTAAGAACTGATCATTGGAGTGTATATACCAATAGTACATACATCTAAAAGCTGTGTATTGTACGAGTACGAATACGGGTGCATACGAGTAGAATTGTTGATGAAATTGAACGAGGATGTAATTGTAAGCATTTTTATTAAGTAGAAGTATTTTGATAAGTGTATTGAAGTCTTTCAAAAGTGTATAAATACATATTATAACACTACATGTATATACATTTTAACTGAGTCGTTAAGTCATCGTTAGTCGTTACATGTAAGTGTTGTTTTGAAACCTTTAGGTTAACGATCTTGTTAAATGTTGTTAACCCAATGTTTATAATATCAAATGAGATTTTAAATTATTATATTATCATGATATTATCATGTATGAATATCTCTTAATATGATATATATACATTAAATGTCTTTACAACGATAATCGTTACATATATGTCTCGTTTAAAAATCATTAAGTTAGTAGTCTTGTTTTTACATATGTAGTTCATTGTTAATATACTTAATGATATGTTTACTTATCATAGTATCATGTTAACTATATATATATCCATATATATGTCATCATATAGTTTTTACAAGTTTTAACTTTCGTGAATCACCGGTCAACTTGGGTGTTCAATTGTCTATATGAAACATATTTCAATTAATCAAGTCTTAACAAGTTTGATTGCTTAACATGTTGGAAACATTTAATCATGTAAATATAAATCTCAATTAATATATATAAACATGGAAAAGTTCGGGTCACTACAGTACCTACCCGTTAAATAAATTTCGTCCCGAAATTTTAAGCTGTTGAAGGTGTTGACGAATCTTCTGGAAATAGATGCGGGTATTTCTTCTTCATCTGATCTTCACACTCCCAGGTGAACTCGGGTCCTCTACGAGCATTCCATCGAACCTTAACAATTGGTATCTTGTTTTGCTTAAGTCTTTTAACCTCACGATCCATTATTTCGACGGGTTCTTCGATGAATTGAAGTTTTTCGTTGATTTGGATTTCATCTAACGGAATAGTGAGATCTTCTTTAGCAAAACATTTCTTCAAATTCGAGACGTGGAAAGTGTTATGTACAGCCGCGAGTTGTTGAGGTAACTCAAGTCGGTAAGCTACTGGTCCGACACGATCAATAATCTTGAATGGTCCAATATACCTTGGATTTAATTTCCCTCGTTTACCAAATCGAACAATGCCTTTCCAAGGTGCAACTTTAAGCATGACCATCTCTCCAATTTCAAATTCTATATCTTTTCTTTTAATGTCCGCGTAGCTCTTTTGTCGACTTTGGGCAGTTTTCAACCGTTGTTGAATTTGGATGATCTTCTCGGTAGTTTCTTGTATAATCTCCAGACCCGTAATTTGTCTATCCCCCACTTCACTCCAACAAATTGGAGACCTACACTTTCTACCATAAAGTGCTTCAAACGGCGCAATCTCAATGCTTGAATGGTAGCTGTTGTTGTAGGAAAATTCTGTTAACGGTAGATGTCGATCCCAACTGTTTCCGAAATCAATAACACATGCTCGTAGCATGTCTTCAAGCATTTGTATCGTCCTTTCGCTCTGCCCATCAGTTTGTGGATGATAGGCAGTACTCATGTCTAGACGAGTTCCTAATGCTTGCTGTAATGTCTGCCAGAATCTTGAAATAAATCTGCCATCCCTATCAGAGATAATAGAGATTGGTATTCCATGTCTGGAGACGACTTCCTTCAAATACAGTCGTGCTAACTTCTCCATATTTTCATCTTCTCTTATTGGCAGGAAGTGTGCTGATTTGGTGAGACGATCAACTATTACCCAAATAGTATCAAAACCACTTGCAGTCCTTGGCAATTTAGTGATAAAATCCATGGTAATGTTTTCCCATTTCCATTCCGGGATTTCGGGTTATTGAAGTAGACCTGATGGTTTCTGATGCTCAGCTTTGATCTTAGAACACGTCAAACATTCTCCGACGTATTTAGCAACATCGGCTTTCATACCCGGCCACCAAAAATGTTTCTTGAGATCCTTGTACATCTTCCCCGTTCCAGGATGTATTGAGTATCTGGTTTTATGAGCTTCTCTAAGTACCATTTCTCTCATATCTCCAAATTTTGGTACCCAAATCCTTTCATCCCTATACCGGGTTCCGTCTTCCCGAATATTAAGATGATTCTCCAATCCTTTGGGTATTTCATCCTTTAAATTTCCCTCTTTTAAAACTCCTTGTTGCGCCCCCTTTATTTGAGTAGTAAGGTTATTATGAATCATTATATTCATAGATTTTACTCGAATGGGTTCTCTGTCCTTCCTGCTCAAGGCATCGGCTACCACATTTGCCTTCCCCGGGTGGTAACGAATCTCAAAGTCGTAATCATTCAATAATTCAATCCACCTACGCTGCCTCATATTCAGTTGTTTCTGATTAAATATGTGTTGAAGACTTTTGTGGTCGGTATATATAATACTTTTGACCCCATATAAGTAGTGCCTCCAAGTCTTTAATGCAAAAACAACCGCTCCTAATTCCAAATCATGCGTCGTATAATTTTGTTCGTGAATCTTCAATTGTCTAGACGCATAAGCAATCACCTTCGTTCGTTTTATTAATACACAACCGAGACCTTGCTTTGATACGTCACAATAAATCACAAAATCATCATTCCCTTCAGGCAATGACAATATAGGTGCCGTAGTTAGCTTTTTCTTCAATAACTGAAACGCTTTCTCTTGTTCATCATTCCATTCAAATTTCTTCCCTTTATGCGTTAATGCAGTCAAGGGTTTTGCTATTCTGGAAAAGTCTTGGATGAACCTTCTGTAGTAACCAGCTAGTCCTAAAAACTGGCGTATGTGTTTCGGAGTTTTCTGGGTTTCCCACTTTTCAACAGTTTCTATCTTTGCCGGATCCACCTTAATACCTTCTTTGTTCACTATGTGACCGAGAAATTGAACTTCTTCCAGCCAAAATGCACACTTTGAAAACTTAGCATACAATTCTTCCTTCCTCAATACTTCTAACACCTTTCTCAAATGTTCACCGTGTTCTTGGTCATTCTTTGAGTAAATAAGTATGTCATCAATGAAAACAATGACAAACTTGTCAAGGTATAGTCCACACACTCAGTTCATAAGGTCCATGAACACAACTGGTGCATTAGTTAAACTAAACGGCATGACCATAAACTCGTAATGACCGTAACGTGTTCTGAAAGCAGTCTTTGGAATATCATCTTCTTTCACCCGCATTTGATGATACCTGGAACGTAAATCAATCTTTGAATAAACAGACGAGCCTTGTAGTTGATCAAATCAGTCATCGATTCTCGGTAGTGGGTAGCGGTTCTTAATGGTAAGTTTGTTCAACTCTCGGTAGTCGATACACAACCTGAATGTACCATCTTTCTTCTTGACAAACAAAATAGGAGCTCCCCACGGTGATGTGCTTGGTCGAATGAAACCACGCTCTAAAAGTTCTTGTAATTGGCTTTGCAGTTCTTTCATCTCGCTGGGTGCAAGTCTGTAAGGAGTACGAGCTATTGGTGCAGCTCCTGGTACAAGATCTATTTGAAATTCAACGGATCGATGTGGGGGTAATCCCGGTAATTCTTTCGGAAATACATCGGGAAATTCTTTTGCAATGGGAACATCATTGATGCTCTTTTCTTCAGTTTGTACTTTCTCGACGTGTGCTAGAACAGCATAGCAACCTTTTCTTATTAGTTTTTGTGCCTTCAAATTACTAATAAGATGTAGCTTCGTGTTGCCCTTTTCTCCGTACACCATTAAGGGTTTTCCTTTTTCTCGTATAATACGAATTGCATTTTTGTAACAAACGATCTCTGCTTTCACTTCTTTCAACCAGTCCATACCGATTATCACATCAAAACTCCCTAACTCTACTGGTATCAAATCAATCTTAAATGTTTCGCTAACCAGTTTAATTTCTCGATTCCGACATATATTATCTGCTGAAATTAATTTACCATTTGCTAATTCGAGTAAAAATTTACTATCCAAAGGCGTCAATGGACAACTTAATTTAGCACAAAAATCTCTACTCATATAGCTTCTATCCGCACCCGAATCAAATAAAACGTAAGCAGATTTATTGTCAATAAGAAACGTACCCGTAACAAGTTCCGGGTCTTCCTGTGCCTCTGCCGCATTAATATTGAAAACTCTTCCGCGGCCTTGTCCATTCGTGTTCTCCTGGTTCGGGAAATTTCTAATAATGTGGCCCGGTTTTCCACATTTATAACAAACTACATTGGCATAACTTGCTCCGACACTACTTGCTCCGCCATTACTCGTTCCGACACCATTTGTTCCTTTCGTTCTATTAACCCCTGGTCCGTAGACCTCACACTTCGCCGCGCTATGACCATTTATTTTACACTTGTTGCAAAATTTGGTGCAGAACCCCGAGTGATACTTTTCACACCTTTGGCATAGCTGCTTCTGATTGTTGTTGTTGTTGCGGTTATTATTGTTGTTGGGATGATTGTTGTAGTTGCTGTTGTTGTTGTTGTTGTTGTTGTTGGGCCGTTTGTTGTAGTTGCGATTGATGTTGCGATTGTTGGGATAATTGTTGCGATTATTGTTGTAATTGCTGTTGTTGTTGTATTGGTGATTCTTATCACCGTTTTCCTCCCACTTTCTTTTGACTTGCTTCACATTGGCCTCTTCAGCTGTCTGTTCTTTAATTCTTTCTTCAATCTGGTTCACTAGTTTGTGAGCCATTCTACATACTTGTTGTATGGAGGCGGGCTCGTGTGAACTTATATCTTCTTGGATTCTTTCCGGTAATCCTTTCACAAACACGTCGATCTTCTCTTCCTCATCTTCGAATGCTCCCGGACACAATAGGCACAATTCTGTGAATCGTCTTTCGTAAGTGGTAATATAAAATCCTTGGGTTCGTAACCCTCTAAGTTCTGTCTTGAGCTTATTGACCTCGGTTCTGGGACGGTACTTCTCGTTCATCAAGTGCTTGAATGCTGACCACGGTAGTGCGTACGCATCGTCTTGTCCCACTTGCTCTAGATAGGTATTCCACCATGTTAACGCAGAACCTGTGAAGGTATGCGTAGCATACTTCACTTTGTCCTCTTCAGTACACTTACTTATGGAAACACCGATTTGACCTTCTCGATCCACCGTTTCAATCCAATCGGTCCTTTGGTTCCATCAAATTCCAAAGGTTTGCAGGCAGTGAATTCTTTGTAGGTGCATCCTACACGATTTCCTGTACTGCTAGATCCAAGGTTATTGTTGGTATGTAGCGCAACCTGTACTGCGGCTATGTTTGAAGCTAGAAAAGTACAGAATTCCTCTTCATTCATATTCACGGTGTGTCGAGTAGTCGGTGCCATTTCCTTCAAAATAATCAAATGGAACAAGTTAATCATACAGAATATTAAGAGTAGTTAATAGTATTTCGTAGCATAATATGAACTCATTTATAAAAGCTTTTTCTTCATATTAGCGTTTTATAAGTTTAAATTTGGGTAGTACCTACCCGTTAAGTTCATACTTAGTAGCTAATATACAATTCATCTACTACAATTCTATATGAAAAACTGATTATAATAATATTTCGCGTTCAAACTTTTACACAATATTTTACAAACTTACAATACCGCTTATTTTACATATAGCATGAAATATAGCACACAATAAATTTGATACAAGATGGTTGTGAAGATAATTCTAGCTAGTACACAAGTCGTTCAGCAAAAGCAATAAAGACACGTAATTCATACGTCCAGAAACAAGTCATGCATTCTGGTTTTACTAGGATTACTTCCCATCCTTGGTCTTGTGGAACATAACTGTTATGGCCATTGATAAGACAGCGTGTTGTAACGTCGTCAAAGGGACGAGGGTTACGTAATGTCCAACAGTCCCGTAACAATCTAAAAACCTCATTTCTTACCCCAATTACCGACTCCGTCAAAGGGACGAGGGTTGTCTATCCATTTTGTGTTTTTATACTGTAAAATAGACAAGAGTTAGATTCATAAAAAAAATACTTATTAATACAAGAAATTTTTACATATATCATAAAGCATAAGCACACTATATTACATATATTACACTACACGAATACAACTATCTTATTCCGACTCGCTTGTTTCTTCTTCTTCGGTTTTGGTTCGTTTTGCCAAGTTTCTAGGGATATATGATGTTCCCCTAATACGAGCCTTCGTTTTCCACATTGGTTTAGAAAAACCTGGTGGTTTAGAGGTTCCCGGGTCATTGTTACAACTTAAGGACTTCGGGGGTTGACGATACATATAAAGTTCATCAGGGTTGGAATTAGATTTCTCTATTTTTATGACATTTCCCTTATTATTTTCTTTTGCCTTTTTAAATTCAGTTGGGGTAATTTCTATAACATCATCAGAATTCTAGTCGGAATCCGATTCATCGGAGAATTGGTAATCCTCCCAATATTTTGCTTCCTTGGCGGAAACACCATTGACCATAATTAACCTTGGTCGGTTGGTTGAGGATTTTCTTTTACTTAACCGTTTTATTATTTCCCCCACTGGTTCTATTTCTTCATCCGGTTCCGATTCTTCTTCCGGTTCCGATTCTTCTTCCGGTTCCGACTCTTCTTCTGGTTCCTCTTCGGGAACTTGTGAATCAGTCCACGAATCATTCCAATTTACATTTGACTCTTCATTATTATTAGGTGAGTCAATGGGACTTGTTCTAGAGGTAGACATCTATCACATAATATCAAACGCGTTAAGAGATTACTATATCACATAATATTCACATGTTAAAAATATATAGTTTCCAACAAAATTTGTTAAGCAATCATTTTTCAAGTAAACACGGTCGAAGTCCAGACTCACTAATGCATCCTAACAAACTCGATAAGACACACTAATGCAAAATTCTGGTTCTCTAAGACCAACGCTCGGATACCAACTGAAATGTCCCGTTCTTATTGATTAAAAACGTTCCATATTAATTGATTTCGTTGCGAGGTTTTGACCTCTATATGAGAGGTTTTTCAAAGACTGCATTCATTTTAAAACAAACCATAACCTTTATTTCATCAATAAAGGTTTAAAAAGCTTTACGTAGATTATCAAATAATGATAATCTAAAATATCCTATTTACACACGACCATTACATAATGGTTTACAATACAAATATGTTACAACAAAATAAGTTTCTTGAATGCAGTTTTTACACAATATCATACAAGCATGGACTCCAAATCTCGTCCTTATTTAAGTATGCGACAGCGGAAGCTCTTAATAATCACCTGAGAATAAACATGCTTAAAACGTCAACAAAAATGTTGGTGAGTTATAGGTTTAACCTATATATATCAAATCATAATAATAGACCACAAGATTTCATATTTCAATACACATCCCATACATAGAGATAAAAGTCATTCATATGGTGAACACCTGGTAACCGACATTAACAAGATGCATATATAAGAATATCCCCATCATTCCGGGACACCCTTCGGATATGATATAAATTTCGAAGTACTAAAGCATCCGGTACTTTGGATGGGGTTTGTTAGGCCCAATAGATATATCTTTAGGATTCGCGTCAATTAGGGTGTATGTTCCCTAATTCTTAGATTACCAGACTTAATAAAAAGGGGCATATTCGATTTCGATAATTCAACCATAGAATGTAGTTTCACGTACTTGTGTCTATTTTGTAAATCATTTATAAAACCTGCATGTATTCTCATCCCAAAAATATTAGATTTTAAAAGTGGGACTATAACTCACTTTCACAGATTTTTACTTCGTCAGGAAGTAAGACTTGGCCACTGGTTGATTCACGAACCTATAACAATATATACATATATATCAAAGTATGTTCAAAATATATTTACAACACTTTTAATATATTTTGATGTTTTAAGTTTATTAAGTCAGCTGTCCTCGTTAGTAACCTACAACTAGTTGTCCACAGTTAGATGTACAGAAATAAATCTATAAATATTATCTTGAATCAATCCACGACCCAGTGTATACGTATCTCAGTATTGATCACAACTCAAACTATATATATTTTGGAATCAACCTCAACCCTGTATAGCTAACTCCAACATTCACATATAGAGTGTCTATGGTTGTTCCGAAATATATATAGATGTGTCGACATGATAGGTCGAAACATTGTATACATGTCTATGGTATCTCAAGATTACATAATATACAAATCAAGTTGATTAAGTTATGGTTGGAATAGATTTGTTACCAATTTTCACGTAGTTAAAATGAGAAAAATTATCCAATCTTGTTTTACCCATAACTTCTTTATTTTAAATCCGTTTTGAGTGAATCAAATTGCTATGGTTTCATATTGAACTCTATTTTATGAATCTAAACAGAAAAAGTATAGGTTTATAGTCAGAAAAATAAGTTACAAGTCGTTTTTGTAAAGGTAGTCATTTCAGTCGAAAGAACGACGTCTAGATGACCATTTTAGAAAACATATTTCCACTTTGAGTTTAAACTCATAATTTTTGGATATAGTTTCATGTTCATAATAAAAATCATTTTCTCAGAATAACAACTTTTAAATCAAAGTTTATCATAGTTTTTAATTAACTAACCCAAAACAGCCCGCGGTGTTACTACGACGGCGTAAATCCGGTTTTACGGTGTTTTTCGTGTTTCCAGGTTTTAAATCATTAAGTTAGCATATCATATAGATATAGAACATGTGTTTAGTTGATTTTAAAAATCAAGTTATAAGGATTAACTTTTGTTTGCGAACAAGTTTAGAATTAACTAAACTATGTTCTAGTGATTACAAGTTTAAACCTTCGAATAAGATAGCTTTATATGTATGAATCGACTGATGTTATGAACATCATTACTATCTTAAGTTCCTTGGATAAACCTACTGGAAAAGAGAAAAATGGATCTAGCTTCAACGGATCCTTGGATGGCTCGAAGTTCTTGAAGCAGAATCATGACACGAAAATAAGTTCAAGTAAGATCATCACTTGAAATAAGATTGTTATAGTTATAGAAATTGAACCAAAGTTTGAATATGATTATTACCTTGTATTAGAATGATAACCTAAAGTAAGAAACAAAGATTTCTTGAGGTTGGATGATCACCTTACAAGATTGGAAGTGAGCTAGCAAACTTGAAAGTATTCTTGATTTTATGTAACTAGAACTTGTAGAATTTATAAAGAACACTTAGAACTTGAAGATAGAACTTGAGAGAGATCAATTAGATGAAGAAAATTGAAGAATTAAAGTGTTTGTAGGTGTTTTTGGTCGTTGGTGTATGGATTAGATATAAAGGATATGTAATTTTGTTTTCATGTAAATAAGTCATGAATGATTACTCATATTTTTGTAATTTTATGAGATATTTCATGCTAGTTGCCAAATGATGGTTCCCACATGTGTTAGGTGACTCACATGGGCTGCTAAGAGCTGATCATTGGAGTGTATTAACCAAGAGTACATACATCTAAAAGCTGTGTATTGTACGAGTACGAATACGGGTGCATACGAGTAGAATTATTGATGAAACTGAACGAGGATGTAATTGTAAGCATTTTTATTAAGTAGAAGTATTTTGATAAGTGTATTGAAGTCTTTCAAAAGTGTATAAATACATATTAAAACACTACATGTATATACATTTTAACTGAGTCGTTAAGACATCGTTAGTCGTTACATGTAAGTGTTGTTTTGAAACCTTTAGGTTAACGATCTTGTTAAATGTTGTTAATCCAATGTTTATAATATCAAATGAGATTTTAAATTATTATATTATCATGATATTATCATGTATGAATATCTCTTAATATGATATATATACATTAAATGTCTTTACAACGATAATCGTTACATATATGTCTCGTTTAAAAATCATTAAGTTAGTAGTCTTGTTTTTACATATGTAGTTCATTGTTAATATACTTAATGATATGTTTACTTATCATAGTATCATGTTAACTATATATATATCCATATATATGTCATCATATAGTTTTTACAAGTTTTAACGTTCGTGAATCACCGGTCAACTTGGGTGGTCAATTGTCTATATGAAACATATTTCAATTAATCAAGTCTTAACAAGTTTGATTTCTTAACATGTTGGAAAAATTTAATCATGTAAATATCAATCTCAATTAATATATATAAACATGGAAAAGTTCGGGTCACTACAGAGGCACGGATTGTTGATGGTACTGGTGATGTTACTGATGGTACTGTTGGTGCCGGTGATGTTACCGAAGCTGGTAAGTTTGAACCATATTCTCCAAATTTATTACTCGAGCGCGAAGTTCGTTGACTTCTTCTATTATTCTGGGATGATTGTCCGTCAGAACGAGTGGATGAATAAGGTTTAGAATTTTAGATAGAATATGATCGTGGCGAGATACTCTAGAAAGGAGAGAGAAAATGGTATTACGAACAGGTTTGCCGGTAAGTGCTTCAGGTTCTTCGCCAAGAGGTGAATTTGGTTGGTGAAAAGGATCACCTTCTTCTCGTCTCCATTGGTTAAGTCGACTACGAACCCATCATATGAATTGGGGATGGCTGATTGGTTGATCCATTCCGGTCATACTGCTATCGGAGCTTGAGTGAAACTCCATATTGGAATCTGAGAGACTTGAACTAGTGACGAGTTCCATTTCGTACTTTCGAATAAAGGATTTTTCGATACGAAATGATTTCCGGCTATCGGATAATTTTTTAATTACATAGAATATATATATATATATATATATATATATATATATATATATATATATATATATATATATATATATATATATATATATATATATATATATATATATATATATAGAGCAAAAGACTTCGTAGATTACGGAGAAATTTACGGAATATGACATGCAAAGTTTATAGTAACAGATACGTTAAGATGTGAATTAGCATATACGCTAGGATATGAATTTTGTCTATACACTATTCATGCAATCAATGCAGTAAGATGTGTCTAGACTAAGAATGATAAGCAGATAATTTCCTAAGGATGATAAGTAGGTAATAATGATAAGCAAAACTTTTGACATGCAGACACGGTCGAAGTCCAAACCCATTAATGCATCAAAACAACTATCAGTTAGACAAACTAATGCAAGACCTGGTTCGCTAAGACCACCACTCTGATACCAACTCTAATGACCCGTCCTAATCCATCTGGATGAATACATTACATTTGGTTACATCGCGAGGTACTTGACCTCTATATGATACATTTTACAAACATTGCATTCGTTTTTAAAAGGCAAACTTTCATTACATCGAAAGTTGACGGCATGCATACCATTTCATAATATATCCAACTATAATTGACTTAATAATAATCTTGATGAACTCGACGACTCGAATGCAATGTCTTTTAAAATATGTCATGAATGACTCCAAGTAATATCTCTAATATGAGCAAATGCACAGCGGAAGATTTCTTTCATACCTGAGAATAAACATGATTTCAAGTGTCAACCAAAAGGTTGGTGAGTTCATAGATTTATCATAATCATTCATTTCCATAATTTTAATAGACCACAAGATTTTTATTTTTCCATAAATATACATCTCATATCAGGCATTTCGCAAACTGTATAGAGATAAAAATCATTCATATGGTGAACATCTGGTAACCGACCTTAACAATATGCATATAGAATATCCCCCGCATACCGGCATTCTGCACGGTCATGCAAAAAGCATACAAACAGGCCACTCTTTTAAATATGATGATTGTGTACACCTCACAAACAGATCATATCTTTTAAAGCTGTCGATTGTATACCTATTTCAAAGTACTAAAGCAGTTCAAATTTTTTACTAAGGCTTGTTAGTGCCCATAGATCTATTTTTAGGATTCGCGTCAATTTGGGGCTCGGTTCCCAAATTCTCAGATTACCAGACTAAAAGGAGTGATATCCGGTGTACTCATAACTCATTCGTAGAATGTTTTTAAGTACTTGTGTCTATTTCGTCAAACATTTATAAAAGCATTTTATGTATTCGCAGTTCAAAAATATATTTCAAAATCATTTAATAAAGCAGTTGTAAAAACAGCGCATGTATTCTCAGTCCCAAAAATGTAAAGAGTAAATGGGAGCAAATGAAACTCACTATACGATGTTTGTAGTAAAATATGCATACGACGGAACTGAACAATGCAGGGTTAGCCTCGGATTCACGAACCTATATCATTTGTATATTTATTAATATACATAATTGTAATTGAACAAATATATATATAAATTTATTAGTTATATCCTTTTTATTTTAATAGTATATATGTGTTTCATGTATTCATTTTTGAATATAAAAATATTAATTTTTGTTATGTTATATGTATTTAAATATATCATTTGTATATTAGTAATAGTAGTTATAATAATACTAAAATAATACTACTAGTGGTAAAAATGTTTATAATACTTAATATTATTAATGAGTTAATAATGTTAATAATTCTATATTAATAATAATAATGATATTAATGATAGTAAATGTAAAAATATTAATTTTATTGTTAATTTTAATTATGATAATGATTTTAGTAACTACATAATAATACTCATGATAACAAATAATAATATTTATTGTAATATTAGGGGTAATAATAACAACCTTAATAGTAATATTTATGGTGATAATAATAATTATAGTTATGATAATAACACATATTTAAATGATAATTATAATACATAATGATAATACTAATAGTGATAGAATGATACTGATAATGCTAAAAAATAACATATATTTCATAGCATTATCCCTCAAGAAAGACAAGCTTTTAGTTGCAATTATTCTATTTACAAGTGATATTCGTTTAAATAATAAAAGGTGAAGACAAAAGACAGATTCGACGAATTGAAGACGCAAACGACCAAAAAGCTCAAAAGTACAAAGTACAATCAAAGTGGTTCAAATTATTGATGGGAAACGTCTCAAAATTACAAGAGTACAAGACGCATAATACAAAGTACAGGATATTAAATTGTACGCAAGGACGTTCGAAAATTCGGAACCGGGACCAGAGTTAACTCTCAACGCTCGACGCAACGGACTAAAAATTACAAGTCAACTATGCACATAAATATAATATAATATTTAAATAATTCTTAAAATTATTTATATATATATATATATATATATATATATATATATATATATATATATATATATATATATATATATATATATATATATATAAACCGTCGGCAAGATGCAAACAAAGACATGTGAGCTCTCCCAGCTGGCCATGCGATCGCATGGCCTGGAAGAGTAAAATCCATGCGATCGCATGGCCCCATTTTGAGGGTCAGGTCCTATAAATTCGCAGTTTTGGTTGATCAAAAACACATCTTTTTCTCTCCATCTATCAACGTGTATATATATATATATATATATATATATATATATTATAATTTTAATTTTAATTTTAATTTTAATAATAATAAGGGTATGTTAGCGAATGTTGTAAGGGTGTAAGTCGAAATTATGTCCTTGTAATGCTACGCTATTTTTAATCATTGTAAGTTATGTTCAACCTTTTTAAATTAATGTCTCGTAGCTAAGTTATTATTATGCTTATTTAATGCCGAAGTAATCGTGATGTTGGACTAAATATTAAAATTGGGTAATTGGGCTTTGGACCATAATTGGGGTTTGGATAAAAGAACGACACTTGTGGAAATTAGACTATGGGCTATTAATGGGTTTTATATTAACTTAACGATACCTCGTTAATTTAATATATAGACTTATAATTTGACGTATTTATATATAACCACATACGCTTGACTGGGTATGGTGGGCGGGATATCTATAAATACCAATAATTGTTCATTTTACCGGACACGGGATTGGATTAATAGTTAATGGACTAGTTAAAACAGGCGTGGATTACATTCAAGGGTAATTGGTGTAATTGTTAACAAAGTATTGAAACCTTGGTTTACACACAGTCGATAACCTGGTGTATTCATTAAACAAAGTAGTAAGACCTTGTTACAATTCGAATCCCCAATTAGTTGGAATATTTGACTTCGGGAATAAGAATAATTTGACGAAGACTTCCGCACTTTATGATTATGACTGATGGACTATTATGGACAAATCCGTATGGATATATTGAATAATCCAGGACAAAGAACAATTAACCCATGGTAATAAACTAAAATCAACACGTCAAACATCATGATTACGGAAGTTTAAATAAGCATAATTCCTTTATTTCATATTTAATTTCCTTTATTTCATATTTAATTTCCTTTATTTCATATTTAATTGCACTTTTAATTATCGCACTTTTATTTATTGTCATTTTAATTATCGTACTTTTTAATTATCGCAATTTTATTTACCGTTATTTTATTTATCGCACTTTAACTTATCGCACTTTAATTATTGTCATTTACTTTACGCTTTAAAATTAAGTTATATTTATTTTTAATATTTTACATTAGGTTTTAACTGCGACTAAAGTTTTAAAATCGACAAATCGGTCATTAAACGGTAAAAAACCCCCTTTTATAATAATAATACTACTTATATATATATTTATATATTTACAAATATAGTTTAAAAATATAGCGTTAAACTTGGCGAGTTCCCTGTGGACGAACCGGACTTACTAAAAACTACACTACTGTACGATTAGGTACACTGCCTATAACTGTTGTAGCAAGGTTTAGGTATATCCATTCTATAAATAAATAAATATCTTGTGTAAAATTGTATCGTATTTAATAGTATTTCCTTGTAAAAATATAACTATTTTGTATACACATCTACGCACATCAAGTATTTTTTTGGCGCCGCTGCCGGGAATCTGTTTAAACGCCGGAAGCGAAACGCTATCTATAAAAAAAATAAATTTTTTTTTTTGTAATTCTACGTTTTAATTATAAAAAATTCAAAAATATAAAAAGAAAAATAAAGTATATATTTCTAAGAGTTGTTTAAAATACATAAATTATAAAGTATTTTTATTTCTATTTTAGTTTTTAAAATTTAAGTTTTTATTTATTTTATATAAATAATTTAAATAATTATAAAACAGAATTTTAAAAACAGAAAAAAATATAATAAACTGAATTCGGGCCCGGTACTGTAGCAGCCCAATTTCTGGCCCGAACTCTACTCCATACGACCGCATGAATTTATAACGCGAAGACCATGCGATCGCATGGCTTGATTTGACCCGCCTGAAACCTCAGCCGACCAGTTTAGGGTTTAAATTATTAATAATTATTATTATTAAACCCTAATTAGGGTTATATTTAATAATAATTTGTTTTAGTTTTTAATTAATTTGTATTATTTTGTTTAATTAGTTTTATTAAAATTAAAAAAATTAATACTTTTATAAAATAAATAATATAAAAGTAATATTTTTATAAAAATTGAACTTTTTACAACTTTAAGTATATTTTTATATTTTGTATCTTTTTATTTGTTTTAGCTTAATATTTGTATTTTTCGCTCGTAATTAGTTTTAAGTCATAGTTTTTGCCATAGTTATTTTCATTTCTAGATTTTTAGGCTTTGCCGTAAAATCCCTTAAGTACTTTTTCTTTAGACTAAGATTTAGATACTTTAGAATTTTACGACGCCGTTTTAATATTTTAGTATCTTTTTAAGATATTGCCATCTTGGATATAGAATTTCTTTTAAGCTTTAATATTTTTAGACGCAACTTTTAATCCTTAGACTTTTAAGTTTCGACGTGCTACGTTCTTTTTATTATTTTTCGACCTTTTATTTTTTGACTTTTTCGACATGCTCTTTTTCTTTCTTATTTTTCACCACTCTAGTTTTTAGGACATAGAATTTTCTATTTCTTATCTAAAATTTCTTTAAATTTCAACGAAAAATTATTTTAAGTGGTTAAATTGATAGACATCCAAATTTTCTGCTTCGTAGTAATAGTTGGATTTATTAGTGGCTGAGTTGTGAGCTTCCGATTTAAAGGGTTCTGGCTCCCTGCTGCATCTATTGGCTATTCGAAACGTGGGCAAAAGCAGAAAAGTCTATTAATTTGATAACTTATATAATTTTTATTTTTATAACTAATAGAATATTCAGTGAATGCACCGTACAAAACGTTCACCACCTTTTGTGCGTTCATGATAATGCTAAAAACGAACATATATTTCATAGCATTATTCCTCAAGAAAGACAAGCTTTTAGTTGCAATTTTTCTATTTAAAAGTGATATTCGTTTAAATAATAAAGGTGAAGACAAAAGACAGATTCGACGAATTGAAGACGCAAACGACCAAAAAGCTCAAAAGTACAAAATACAATCAAAGAGGTTCTAATTATTGATAAGAAACGTCTCGAAATTACAAGAGTACAAGATTCAAAACGCAAAGTACAAGATATTAAATTGTACGCAAGGACGTTCGAAAATCCGGAACCGGGACCAGAGTCAACTCTCAACGCTCGATGTAGTGACCCGAACTTTTCCATGTTTATATATATTAATTGAGATTGATATTTACATGATTAAATGTTTCCAACATGTTAAGCAATCAAACTTGTTAAGACTTGATTAATTGAAATATGTTTCATATAGACAATTGACCACCCAAGATGACCGGAGATTCACGAACGTTAAAACTTGTAAAAACGACATGACGATATATATATGGATATACATATGGTTAACATGAGATTATGATAAGTAAGTATCTCCATAAGTATATTAACAATGAGTTATATACATATAAACAAGACTACTAACTTAAGGATTTCGAAACGAGACATATATGTAACGATTATCGTTGTAACGACATTTAAATGTATATATATCATATTAAGATATATTAATATATCATAATATCATGATAATATAATAATTTAACATCTCATTAGATATAATAAACAATGGGTTAACAACATTAATTGAGATCGTTAACTTAAAGGTTTCAAAACAACACTTACATGTAACGACTAACGATGACTTAACGACTCAGTTAAAATGTATATACATGTAGTGTATTTAGATGTATTAAAATACTTTTAGAAGACTTCAAGACATATATCAAAACACTCATACTTAACGAAAATAGTTACAGTTACTTTCCCATTCTTTTCTTTCATCAAGAATTCTAGTCATGGGATTCCACTCTTGATTATGTCATGTATGACTAATCAATTTTCACAGCTTCAAAACGTACTTACTATGGGTATATACCAATAGGAACTAGCATGGGATTCCACTCTTGATTATGTCATGTATGACTAATCAATTTTAACTTCTACCATGAGCTAGTCAACTAACTAGAACTCCTTTTAACCCCACTCACCACTCACCAATTACCACTCATCATTCACTCCATTTCACTTCCAATTCTCTTTCTAATTCTCTCTCAACACACACACACACTATTATAAACGTATTTTTCCATTAGTTAATCATCATCTTCATCAAAAATCACTTCAAGAATCAAGCTATAATCATCATAGGAAGAACACTTCAAGAACACTTCAAAAATCCCTTCAAGTTTACTAATTTACTTCCAAGCTTTCTAATCCATTCCAAGTAATCATCTAAGATCAAGAAACCTTTATTATATACAGTAGGTTATCTTTCTTATTCAAGGTAATATTCATATTCAAACTTTGATTCAATTTCTATAACTATAAACTATCTTAATTCGAGTAAAAATCTTACTTGAACTTGTTTTTGTGTCATGATCCTACTTCAAGAACTTTCAAGCCATCCAAGATCCTTTGAAGCAAGATCATTTCTTGTCACTTCCAGTAGGTTTACCTACTAAACTTGAGGTAGTAATGATGTTCATAACATCATTCGATTCATATATATAAAACTATCTAATTCGAAGGTTTAAACTCGTAATCACTAGAACATAGTTTAGTTAATTCTAAACTTGTTCGCAAACAAAAGTTAATCCTTCTAACTTGACTTTTAAAATTAACTAAAAACATGTTCTATATCTATATGATATGCTAACTTAATGATTTAAAACCTGGAAACACGAAAAACACCGTAAAACCGGATTTACGCCGTCGTAGTAACACCGCGGGCTGTTTTGGGTTAGTTAATTAAAAACTATGATAAACTTTGATTTAAAAGTTGTTATTCTGATAAAATGTTTTTTATTATGAACATGAAACTATATCCAAAAATTATGGTTAAACTCAAAGTGGAAGTATGTTTTCTAAAATGGTCATCTAGACGTCGTTCTTTCGACTGAAATGACTACCTTTACAAAAATGACTTGTAACTTATTTTTCCGACTATAAACCTATACTTTTTCTGTTTAGATTCATAAAATAGAGTTCAATATGAAACCATAGCAATTTGATTCACTCAAAACGGATTTAAAATGAAGAAGTTATGGGTAAAACAAGATTGGATAATTTTTCTCATTTTAGCTACGTGAAAATTGGTAACAAATCTATTCCAACCATAACTTAATCAACTTGTATTGTATATTATGTAATCTTGAGATACCATAGACACGTATACAATGTTTCGACCTATCATGTCGACACATCTATATATATTTCGGAACAACCATAGACACTCTATATGTGAATGTTGGAGTTAGCTATACAGGGTTGAGGTTGATTCCAAAATATGTATAGTTTGAGTTGTGATCAATACTGAGATACGTATACACTGGGTCGTGGATTGATTCAAGATAATATTTATCGATTTATTTCTGTATATCTAACTGTGGACAACTAGTTGTAGGTTACTAACGAGGACAGCTGACTTAATAAACTTAAAACATCAAAATATATTAAAAGTGTTGTAAATATATTTTGAACATACTTTGATATATATGTATATATTGTTATAGGTTCGTGAATCAACCAGTAGCCAAGTCTTACTTTCCGAAGAAGTAAAAATCTGTGAAAGTGAGTTATAGTCCCACTTTTAAAATCTAATATTTTTGGGATGAGAATACATGCAGGTTTTATAAATGATTTACAAAATAGACACAAGTACGTGAAACTACATTCTATGGTTGAATTATCGAAATCGAAAATGCCCCTTTTTATTAAGTCTGGTAATCTAAGAATTTAGGAACAGACACCCTAATTGACGCGAATCCTAAAGATAGATCTATTGGGCCTAACAAACCCCATCCAAAGTACCGGATACTTTAGTACTTCGAAATTTATATCATATCCGAAGGGTGTCCCAGAATGATGGGGATATTCTTATATATGCATCTTGTTAATGTCGGTTACCAGGTGTTCACCATATGAATGATTTTTATCTCTATGTATGGGATGTGTATTGAAATATGAAATCTTGTGGTCTATTGTTACGATTTGATATATATAGGTTAAACCTATAACTCACCAAAATTTTTGTTGACGTTTTAAGCATGTTTATTCTCAGGTGATTATTAAGAGCTTCCGCTGTCGCATACTTAAATAAGGACGAGATTTAGAGTCCATGCTTGTATGATATTGTGTAAAAACTGCATTTAAGAAACTTATTTTGTTGTAACATATTTGTATTTT
Organism: Rutidosis leptorrhynchoides; assembly: GCF_046630445.1. Lineage (NCBI taxonomy): Eukaryota > Viridiplantae > Streptophyta > Magnoliopsida > Asterales > Asteraceae > Rutidosis > Rutidosis leptorrhynchoides. The sequence goes on along the minus strand of NC_092340.1, from coordinate 278,060,852 downwards.
AAACCATTATGTAATGGTCGTGTGTAAACAGGATATTTTAGATTATCATTATTTGATAATCTACGTAAAGCTTTTTAAACCTTTATTGATGAAATAAAGGTTATGGTTTGTTTTAAAATGAATGCAGTCTTTGAAAAACGTCTCATATAGAGGTCAAAACCTCGCAACGAAATCAATTAATATGGAACGTTTTTAATCAATAAGAACGGGACATTTCAGTTGGTATCCGAGCGTTGGTCTTAGAGAACCAGAATTTTGCATTAGTGTGTCTTATCTAGTTTGTTAGGATGCATTAGTGAGTCTGGACTTCGACCGTGTTTACTTGAAAAATGATTGCTTAACAAATTTTGTTGGAAACTATATATTTTTAACATGTGAATATTATGTGATATATTAATCTCTTAACGCGTTTGATATTATGTGATAGATGTCTACCTCTAGAACAAGTCCCATTGACTCACCTAATAATAATGAAGAGTCAAATGTAAATTGAAATGATTCGTGGACTGATTCACAAGTTCCCGAAGAGGAACCGGAAGAAGAATCGGAACCGGAAGAAGAATCGGAACCGGATAAAGAAATAGAACTGGTGGGGGAAATAATAAAACGGTTAAGTAAAAGAAAATCCTCAACCAACCGACCAAGGTTAATTATGGTCAATGGTGTTTCCGCCAAGGAAGCAAAATATTGGGAGGATTACCAATTCTCCGATGAATCGGATTCCGACGAGAATTCCGATGATGTTATAGAAATTACCCCAACTGAATTTAAAAAGGCAAAAGAAAATAATAAGGGAAAGGGCATAAAAATAGAGAAATCTAATTCTAACCCCGATGAACTTTATATGTATCGTCAACCCCCGAAGTCCTTAAGTTGTAACAATGACCCGGGAACCTCTAAACCACCAGGTTTTTCTAAACCAATGTGGATAACGACGGCTCGTATTAGGGGAACATCATATATCCCTAGAAACTTGGCAAAACGAACCAAAACCGAAGAAGAAGAAACAAGCGAGTCGGAATAAGATAGTTGTATTCGTGTGGTGTAATATAAGTAATATAGTGTGCTTATGCTTTGTGATATATGTAAAAATTGCTTGTATTAATAAGTATTTTTTTTTATGAATCTAACTCTTGTCTATTTTACAGTATAAAAACACAAAATGGATAGACAACCCAATATTTTAAGAGACCTACCCGGAGACATGATTGATGAAATCTTGTCTAGAGTCGGTCAGAATTCTTCGGCACAACTATTTAAGGCGAGATCAGTTTGTAAGACATTCGAAGAACGTTTCAAGAATGCCTTGGTTTATAAAAGGCTTTCGTTCGAAAGATGGGGGATATCACATTGGGAAATCCATAAGTTACGATGTGTTTACTTTGACGCATATATTGCGGGGAACCCAAATGCTATTTTACGCAATGGGTTAAGAAATTATTTTGACTCAATATATCCGAATATTGGACTTCGTGATTTAGAAAAAGCGGCTAACATGCAACATAAAGAAGCATGTTATGCTTACGGATTAGTAATATTCGCTTCTCACCAAAGTGAGAACAAGAACATCTGGCTACAACTATTAAACAAAACGTTCCCACAAGTGACGGAGTCGGTAATTGGGGTAAGAAATGAGGTTTTTAGATTGTTACGGGACTGTTGGACATTACGTAACCCTCGTCCCTTTGACGACGTTACAACACGCTGTCTTATCAACGGCCATAACGGTTATGTTCCACAAGACCAAGGATGGGAAGTAATCCTAGTAAAACCAGAATGCATGACTTGTTTCTGGACGTATGAATTACGTGTCTTTATTGCCTTTGCTGAACGACTTGTGTACTAGCTAGAATTATCTTTACAACCATCTTGTATCAAATTTATTGTGTGCTATATTTCATGCTATATGTAAAATAAGCGGTATTGTAAGTTTGTAAAATATTGTGTAAAAGTTTGAACGCGAAATATTATTATAATCAGTTTTTCATATAGAATTGTAGTAGTTGAATTGTATATTAGCTACTAAGTATGAACTTAACGGGTAGGTACTACCCGAATTTAAACTTATAAAACGCTAATATGAAGAAAAAGCTTTTATAAATGAGTTCATATTATGCTACGAAATACTATTAACTACTCTTAATATTCTGTATGATTAACATGTTCCATTTGACTATTTTGAAGGAAATGGCACCGACTACTCGACACACCGTGAATATGAATGAAGAGGAATTCCGTACTTTTCTAGCTTCAAACATAGCCGCAGTACAGGCTGCGCTACATACCAACAATAACCTTGGATCTAGCAGTACAGGAAATCGTGTAGGATGCACCTACAAAGAATTCACTGCCTGCAAACCTTTGGAATTTGATGGAATCGAAGGACCGATCGGATTGAAACGGTGGACCGAGAAGGTCGAATCGGTGTTTGCCATAAGTAAGTGTACTGAAGAGGACAAATTGAAGTACGCTACGCATACCTTCACAGGTTCTGCGTTAACATGGTGGAATACCTATCTAGAGCAAGTGGGACAAGACGATGCGTACGCACTACCGTGGTCAGTATTCAAGCACTTGATGAACGAGAAGTACCGTCCCAGAACCGAGGTCAATAAGCTCAAGACAGAACTTAGAGGATTACAAACCCAAGGATTTGATATTACCACGTACGAAAGACGATTCACAGAATTGTGCCTATTGTGTCCGGGAGCATTCGAAGATGAGGAAGAGAAGATCGACGCGTTTGTGAAAGGATTACCGGAAAGAATCCAAGAAGATATAAGTTCACACGAGCCCGCCTCCATACAACAGGCATGTAGAATGGCTCACAAACTAGTGAACCAGATTGAAGAAAGAATTAAAGAACAGACTGCTGAAGAGGCCAATGTGAAGCAACTCAAAAGAAAGTGGGAGGAAAACGGTGATAAGAATCACCAATACAACAACAACAGCAATTACAACAATAATCGCAACAATTATCCCAACAATCGCAACATCAATCGCAACTACAACAAACGGCCCAACAACAACAACAACAACAACAACAACAGCAACTACAACAATCATCCCAACAACAATAATAACCGCAACAAAAACAACAATCAGAAGCAGCTATGCCAAAGGTGTGAAAAGTATCACTCGGGGTTCTGCACCAAATTTTGCAACAAGTGTAAAAGAAATGGTCATAGCGCGGCGAAGTGTGAGGTCTACGGACCAGGGGTTAATAGAACGAAAGGAACAAATGGTGTCGGAACGATTAATGGCGGAGGAAGTAGTGTCGGAGCAAGTTATGCCAATGTAGTTTGTTATAAATGTGGAAAACCGGGCCACATTATTAGAAATTGCCCAAACCAGGAGAACACGAATGGACAAGGCCGCGGAAGAGTTTTCAATATTAATGCGACAGAGGCACAGGAAGACCCGGAGCTTGTTACGGGTACGTTTCTTATTGACAATAAATCTGCTTACATTTTATTTGATTCGGGTGTGGATAGAAGCTATATGAGTAGAGATTTTTGTGCTAAATTAAGTTGTCTATTGACGCCTTTGGATAGTAAATTTTTACTCGAATTAGCAAATGGTAAATTAATTTCAGCAGATAATATATGTCGGAATCGAGAAATTAAAATGGTTAGCGAAACATTTAAGATTGATTTGATACCTGTAGAGTTAGGGAGTTTTGATGTGATAATCGGTATGGACTGGTTGAAAGAAGTGAAAGCAGAGATCGTTTGTTACAAAAATGCAATTCGCATTATACGAGAAAAAGGAAAACCCTTAATGGTGTACGGAGAAAAGGGCAACACGAAGCTACATCTTATTAGTAATTTGAAGGCACAAAAACTAATAAGAAAAGGTTGCTATGCTGTTCTAGCACACATCGAAAAAGTACAAACTGAAGAAAAGAGCATCAATGATGTTCCCATTGCAAAAGAATTTCCCGATGTATTTCCGAAAGAATTACCGGGATTACCCCCACATCGATCCGTTGAATTTCAAATAGATCTTGTACCAGGAGCTACACCAATAGCTCGTGCTCCTTACAGACTCGCACCCAGCGAGAAGAAAGAACTGCAAAGCCAATTACAAGAACTTTTAGAGCATGGTTTCATTCGACCAAGCACATCACCGTAGGGAGCTCCTGTTTTGTTTGTCAAGAAGAAAGATGGTACATTCAACTTGTGTATCGACTACCGAGAGTTGAAAAAACTTACCATCAAGAACCGCTACCCACTACCGAGAATCGACGACTTATTTGATCAACTACAAGGCTCGTCTGTTTATTCAAAGATTGACTTACGTTCCGGGTATCATCAAACGCGGGTGAAAGAAGATGATATTCCAAAGACTGCTTTCAGAACACGTTACGGTCATTACGAGTTTATGGTCATGCCGTTTGGTTTAACTAATGCACCAGATGTGTTCATGGACCTTATGAACCGAGTGTGTGGACCATACCTTGACAAGTTTGTCATTGTTTTCATTGATGACATACTTATTTACTCAAAGAATGACCAAGAACACGGTGAACATTTGAGAAAGGTGTTAGAAGTATTGAGGAAGGAAGAATTGTACGCTAAGTTTTCAAAGTGTGCATTTTGGTTGGAAGAAGTTCAATTCCTCGGTCACATAGTGAACAAAGAAGGTATTAAGGTAGATCCGGCAAAGATTGAAACTGTTGAAAAGTGGGAAACCCCGAAAACTCTGAAACACATACGCCAGTTTTTAGGACTAGCTGGTTACTACAGAAGGTTCATCCAAGACTTTTCCAGAATAGCAAAACCCTTGACTGCATTAACGCATAAAGGGAAGAAATTTGAATGGAATGATGAACAAGAGAAAGCGTTTCAGTTATTGAAGAAAAAGCTAACTACGGCACCTATATTGTCATTGCCAGAAGGGAATGATGATTTTGTGATTTATTGTGATGCATCAAAGCAAGGTCTCGGTTGTGTATTAATGCAACGAACGAAGGTGATTGCTTATGCATCTAGACAATTGAAGATTCACGAACAAAATTATACGACGCATGATTTGGAATTAGGCGCGGTTGTTTTTGCATTAAAGACTTGGAGGCACTACTTATATGGGGTCAAAAGTATTATATATACCGACCACAAAAGTCTTCAACACATATTTAATCAGAAACAACTGAATATGAGGCAGCGTAGGTGGATTGAATTATTGAATGATTACGACTTTGAGATTCGTTACCACCCGGGGAAGGCAAATGTTGTAGCCGATGCCTTGAGCAGGAAGGACAGAGAACCCATTCGAGTAAAATCTATGAATATAATGATTCATAATAACATTACTACTCAAATAAAGGAGGCACAACAAGGAGTTTTAAAAGAGGGAAATTTAAAGGATGAAATACCCAAAGGATCGGAGAAGCATCTTAATATTGGGAAGACGGAACCCGGTATAGGGCTGAAAGGATTTGGGTACCAAAATTTGGAGATATGAGAGAAATAGTACTTAGAGAAGCTCATAAAACCAGATACTTAATACATCCTGGAACGGGGAAGATGTACAAGGATCTCAAGAAATATTTTTGGTGGCCGGGTATGAAAGTCGATGTTGCTAAATACGTAGGAGAATGTTTGACGTGTTCTAAGGTCAAAGCTGAGCATCAGAAACCATCAGGTCTACTTCAACAACCCGAAATCCCGAAACGGAAATGGGAAAACATTACCATGGATTTCATCACTAAATTGCCAAGGACTGCAAGTGGTTTTGATACTATTTGGGTAATAGTTGATCGTCTCACCAAATCAGCACACTTCCTACCAATAAGAGAAGATGACAAGATGGAGAAGTTAGCACGACTGTATTTGAAGGAAGTCATCTCCAGACATGGAATACCAATCTCTATTATCTCTGATAGGGATGACAGATTTATTTCAAGATTCTGGCAGACATTACAGCAAGCATTAGGAACTCGTCTAGACATGAGTACTGCCTATCATCCACAAACTGATGGGCAGAGCGAAAGGACGATACAAACGCTTGAAGACATGCTACGAGCATGTGTTATTGATTTCGAAAACAGTTGGGATCGACATCTACCGTTAGCAGAATTTTCCTACAACAACAGCTACCATTCAAGCATTGAGATGGCGCCGTTTGAAGCACTTTATGGTAGAAAGTGCAGGTCTCCGATTTGTTGGAGTGAAGTGGGGGATAGACAGATTACGGGTCCGGAGATTATACAAGAAACTACCGAGAAGATCATCCAAATTCAACAACGGTTGAAAACCGCCCAAAGTCGACAAAAGAGCTACGCTGACATTAAAAGAAAAGATATAGAATTTGAAATTGGAGAGATGGTCATGCTTAAAGTTGCACCTTGGAAAGGCGTTGTTCGATTTGGTAAACGAGGGAAATTAAATCCAAGGTATATTGGACCATTCAAGATTATTGATCGTGTCGGACCAGTAGCTTACCGACTTGAGTTACCTCAACAACTCGCGGCTGTACATAACACTTTCCACGTCTCGAATTTGAAGAAATGTTTTGTTAAATAAGATCTCACTATTCCGTTAGATGAAATCCAAATCAACGAAAAACTTCAATTCATCGAAGAACCCGTCGAAATAATGGATCGTGAGGTTAAAAGACTTAAGCAAAACAAGATACCAATTGTTAAGGTTCGATGGAATGCTCGTAGAGGACCCGAGTTCACCTGAGAGCGTGAAGATCAGATGAAGAAGAAATACCCGCATCTATTTCCAGAAGATTCGTCAACACCTTCAACAGCTTAAAAATTCGGGACGAAATTTATTTAACGGGTAGGTACTGTAGTGACCCGAACTTTTCCATGTTTATATATATTAATTGAGATTGATATTTACATGATTAAATGTTTCCAACATGTTACGCAATCAAACTTGTTAATACTTGATTAATTGAAATATGTTTCATATAGACAATTGACCACCCAAGTTGACCGGCGATTCACGAACGTTAAAACTTGTAAAAACGACATGACGATATATATATGGATATACATATGGTTAACATGAGATTATGATAAGTAAGTATCTCCATAAGTATATTAACAATGAGTTATATACATCTAAACATGACTACTAACTTAAGGATTTCGAAACGAGACATATATGTAATGATTATCGTTGTAACGACATTTAAATGTATATATATCATATTAAGATATATTAATATATCATAATATCATGATAATATAATAATTTAACATCTCATTAGATATAATAAACAATGGGTTAACAACATTAATTGAGATCGTTAACTTAAAGGTTTCAAAACAACACTTACATGTAACGACTAACGATGACTTAACGACTCAGTTAAAATGTATATACATGTAGTGTATTTAGATGTATTAAAATACTTTTGGAAGACTTCAAGACATATATCAAAACACTCATACTTAATGAAAATGGTTACAGTTACTTTCCCATTCTTTTCTTTCATCAAGAATTCTAGTCGTATTCTTACCCGTATTATACACAGCTTCAAAACGTACTTACTATGGGTATATACCAATAGGAACTAGCATGGGATTCCACTCTTGATTATGTCATGTATGACTAATCAATTTTAACTTCTACCATGAGCTAGTCAACTAACTAGAACTCCTTTTAACCCCACTCACCACTCACCAATTACCACTCATCATTCACTCCATTTCACTTCCAATTCTCTTTCTAATTCTCTCTCAACACACACACACACTATTATGAACATATTTTTCCAGTAGTTAATCATCATCTTCATCAAAAATCACTTCAAGAATCAAGCTATAATCATCATAGGAAGAACACTTCAAGAACACTTCAAAAATCCCTTCAAGTTTACTAATTTACTTCCAAGCTTTCTAATCCATTCCAAGTAATCATCTAAGATCAAGAAACCTTTGTTATATACAGTAGGTTATCTTTCTTATTCAAGGTAATATTCATATTCAAACTTTGATTCAATTTCTATAACTATAAACTATCTTAATTCGAGTAAAAATCTTACTTGAACTTGTTTTTGTGTCATGATCCTACTTCAAGAACTTTCAAGCCATCCAAGATCCTTTGAAGCTAGATCATTTCTTGTCACTTCCAGTAGGTTTACCTACTAAACTTGAGGTAGTAATGATATTCATAACATCATTCGATTCATATATATAAAACTATCTTATTCGAAGGTTTAAACTCGTAATCACTAGAACATAGTTTAGTTAATTCTAAACTTGTTCGCAAACAAAAATTAATCCTTCTAACTCGACTTTTAAAATTAACTAAACACATGTTCTATATCTATATGATATGCTAACTTAATGATTTAAAACCTGGAAACACAAAAAACACCGTAAAACCGGATTTACGCCGTCGTAGTAACACCGCGGGCTGTTTTGGGTTAGTTAATTAAAAACTATGATAAACTTTGATTTAAAAGTTTTTATTCTGAGAAAATGATTTTTATTATGAACATGAAACTATATCCAAAAATTATGGTTAAACTCAAAGTGGAAGTATGTTTTCTAAAATGGTCATCTAGACGTCGTTCTTTCGACTGAAATGACTACCTTTACAAAAACGACTTGTAACTTATTTTTCCGACTATAAACCTATACTTTTTCTGTTTAGATTCATAAAATAGAGTTCAATATGAAACCATAGCAATTTTATTCACTCAAAACGGATTTAAAATGAAGAAGTTATGGGTAAAACAAGATTGGATAATTTTTCTCATTTTAGCTACGTGAAAATTGGTAACAAATCTATTCCAACCATAACTTAATCAACTTGTATTGTATATTATGTAATCTTGAGATACCATAGACACGTATACAATGTTTCGACCTATCATGTCGACACATCTATATATATTTCGGAACAACCATAGACACTCTATATGTGAATGTTGGAGTTAGCTATACAGGGTTGAGGTTGATTCCAAAATATGTATAGTTTGAGTTGTGATCAATACTGAGATACGTATACACTGGGTCGTGGATTGATTCAAGATAATATTTATCAATTTATTTCTGTATATCTAACTGTGGACAACTAGTTGTAGGTTACTAACGAGGACAGCTGACTTAATAAACTTAAAACATCAAAATATATTAAAAGTGTTGTAAATATATTTTGAACATACTTTGATATATATGTATATATTGTTATAGGTTCGTGAATCAACCAGTAGCCAAGTCTTACTTCCTGACGAAGTAAAAATCTGTGAAAGTGAGTTATAGTCCCACTTTTAAAATCTAATATTTTTGGGATGAGAATACGTGCAGGTTTTATAAATGATTTACAAAATAGACACAAGTACGTGAAACTACATTCTATGGTTGAATTATCGAAATCGAATATGCCCCTTTTTATTAAGTCTGGTAATCTAAGAATTTAGGAACAGACACCCTAATTGACGCGAATCCTAAAGATAGATCTATTGGGCCTAACAAACCCCATCCAAAGTACCGGATGCTTTAGTACTTCGAAATTTATATCATATCCGAAGGGTGTCCCAGAATGATGGGGATATTCTTATATATGCATCTTGTTAATGTCGGTTACCAGGTGTTCACCATATGAATGATTTTTATCTCTATGTATGGGATGTGTATTGAAATATGAAATCTTGTGGTCTATTGTTACGATTTGATATATATAGGTTAAACCTATAACTCACCAACATTTTTGTTGACGTTTTAAGCATGTTTATTCTCAGGTGATTATTAAGAGCTTCCGCTGTCGCATACTTAAATAAGGACGAGATTTGGAGTCCATGCTTGTATGATATTGTGTAAAAACTGCATTTAAGAAACTTATTTTGTTGTAACATATTTGTATTGTAAACCATTATGTAATGGTCGTGTGTAAACAGGATATTTTAGATTATCATTATTTGATAATCTACGTAAAGCTTTTTAAACCTTTATTGATGAAATAAAGGTTATGGTTTATTTTAAAATGAATGCAGTCTTTGAAAAACGTCTCATATAGAGGTCAAAACCTCGCAACGAAATCAATTAATATGGAACGTTTTTAATCAATAAGAACGGGAAATTTCACTCGACGCAACGGACTAAAAATTACAAGTCAACTATGCACATGAATATAATATAATATATAAATAATTCTTAAAAATTATATATATATATTATATTAATATTTAAAACCGTCGGCAGACTAAGATCCAATTTGGAGTGAGCTGGAATTTCAAACTCCGCGACTCGCGGAGTTTGAAGGCAAAAAATGCCGCGAGTCGCGGAGCCCCAAATTCTGAAACTCCCTATAAAAGCAAACGAATTCTGATCGCAAAAACCAACATATATCCATCCTCTCTATATCTATACGTAAATATTTATATTTATATTTTAATTTTAATTTTAATCCTAATAATAAGGGTATGTTAGCGAATGTTGTTAGGGTGTAAGTCGAAATTCTGTCCGTGTAACGCTACGCTATTTTTAATCATTGTAAGTTATGTTCAACCTTTTATATTAATGTCTCATAGCTAAGTTATTATTATGCTTATTTAATCCGAAGTAATCATGATGTTGGGCTAATTACTAAAATTGGGTAATTGGGCTTTGTACCATAATTGGGGTTTGGACAAAAGAACGACACTTGTGGAAATTAGACTATGGGCTATTAATGGGCTTTATATTTGTTTAACTAAATGATAGTTTGTTAATGTTAATATAAAGATTTACAATTGGGCGTCCCTATAAATTACCATATACACTCGATCGGACACGATGGACGGGGTATTTATATGTACGAATAATCGTTCATTTAACCGAACACGGGAATGGATTAATAGCCACTAGAATAATTAAAACAGGGGTGAAATTATGTACAAGGACACTTGGTATAATTGATAACAAAATATTAAAACCTTGGGTTACACTCAGTCGACATCCTGGTGTAATTATTAAACAAAGTATTAAAATCTTGTTACAGTTTAAGCCCCCAATTAGTTAGAATATTTAACTTCGGGTATAAGGATAATTTGACGAGGACACTCGCACTTTATATTTATGACTGATGGACTATTATGGACAAAAACTAGACGGACATATTAAATAATCCAGGACAAAGGACAATTAACCCATGGGCATAAAACTAAAATCAACACATCAAACATCATGGTTACAGAAGTTTAAATAAGCATAATTCTTTTATTTCATATTTAATTTCCTTTATTTTATATTTAATTGCACTTCTAATTATCGCATTTTTATTGTTATTGTATTTAATTGCACTTTTAATTATCGTAATTTTTAATTATCGCAAGTTTATTTTATCGCACTTTTATTATTCGCAATTTCATTATCGTTATTTACTTTACGCTTTAAATTAAGTCTTGTATTTATTTATTATTTTACATTTGGTTTTAACTGCGACTAAAGTTTTAAAATCGACAAACCGGTCATTAAACGGTAAAAACCCCCCTTTATAATAATAATATTACTTATATATATATTTGTATTTTTATAAAAGTAAACTAATATAGCGTTAAGCTTTGTTTAAAGATTTTCCCTGTGGAACGAACCGGACTTACTAAAAACTACACTACTGTACGATTAGGTACACTGCCTATAAATGTTGTAGCAAGGTTTAGGTATATCCATTCTCTAAATAAATAAATATCTTGTGTAATATTGTATCGTATTTAATAGTATTTCCTGCTAAAATTAATAGCTACTTTATATACACCTCGCATAACCATCAAGTTATTTTTGGCGCCGCTGCCGGGAAACAATCTAGCTTAAAAGCCGGAAGTGCAACGCTAATTAAAAAAAAATATTTTAGTTTACTTTTATTAAAATTCATTTTTATAAAAATACGTTTTAAATATTCAAAAATATTAAAAGAAAAACAAAAATATAAATATTTTTAGGAGTTTGATAAATATTTAAATTTATAAAGTTTCTTTAGTTTGTAAAAATATAAGTTTTATTTAATTTATTTTATAAATATATTTTATAAATATAAAACTGAAAAAAAATATATATATATATATAAAAATCTAGCTTTAAGATTTTTATTTATAAAATTATAAAGTAGTTCTATTTTTATTCTAGTTTTTAAAATATAAGTTTTTATTATATATAAATTTTAGATTATAAAACAGAAAAATATAAAACAGAAAATAAAAAAAAATAAAAAAAAAAACGCGTCAAGTTTTAAACTGTACCAGAGTTGAATTTTGGAACCCCGCGACTCGCGGGGTTTGCTGCTTGGAATACCGCAACTCGCGGAGCCACTCTGACACCGACAGAAACCCTAATCTGCATTTAATTACGGAGTAATTATTAATTATTATTATTATTAACCCTAAATAATTATTATTATTATAATTAGTTTTACTTTTTATTTAATTTATATTTTAGTTAAATTAGTTTAATTAAATTGTAAAATTAATAGTTTTAATAAATAAATAATATAAAAATAATATTTTTATAAAAATTGTATTTTTTACAACTTTTTGTATATTTTTATATTTTGTCCCTTTTTAATCGTTTTAGCGTAATATTTGTATTTTTAGCTCATATTTAGTTTTAAACTTAGTTTTTGCCATAGTTATTTTTACTTCTAGATTTTTAGGCTTTGCCGTAGAATTCCTTAAGTGCTTTTTCTTTAGACTAAGATTTAGGTACTTTAGAATTTTGCGACGCCTTTTTAAGTTTTAGTTTCTTTTTAAGTTATTTCCATTTGGGATTTAGTTTTTCTTGTAAGCTTTAATATTTTTAGACGACTTTTTCCTATGTATCAATTATCATTCCAATTAGTAATCTCAATTTGAGATTATAATTTTAAGTTAGTTGTAGTAATAAGGTTAGGTTAGTCAAGTGTTTTTAAGTGTTATAAGTTTCTTTTATTTTTCCGTCACCTTTTATTTTTCAACCATTTTTCTTTTTCGACCTTTTTCGACGAACTCTTTTTCTTTCTTATTTCTCGCTATTCTAGTTTAGGACATAGATTTTTATTCTACTTCTTATCTAAATTTCTTAAAATTACGAAAATTTATTTTAAGTGGTTAAATTAATAGACATCAAAATTTTCTGGTTCGTAGTAATAGTTGGATTTGTACATGGACCGGGTTATTGGAGCCAAACAGTCCTCAATTATATTGAGACCAAACGAATCCTGCCTCTCTGCTGCATCTTTTGGCTATTCGAAACGTGGGCAAAATCAGAAAAGTCTATTGATTGGATAACTTATTATAATTTTTCTTTCCTTTTAAAAACTAATAGGATATTCAGTGAATGCACCGAGCAAGACGTTCACTACCTTTTATACGTTCACCACCTGTAACTAGATCAAGACATTTAGCAAATATTACTGCCGTTGATTTTTCTTTAGAATCGTCATCCAGTCGACCAAGTACTCCAGTTCAAATTTCTGATAATCCATTTTTTGAACCCGACCTCACAATTGAGAATCCGGAGAATATTCAGGAACGATTCATAGATCCTGAAACATTAAACTTTCCTCCGGAACCACCAATCATTCAAACAGAGATTGTTGAGGAACGAACCATTAAATCAGAATCCTCTAGTGATTCCGATTCAACAAATTCAATTATGGAGAATCTGGAACCTTTAAGTATGGAAGACCGAATGAGAGCTAAACGCACTGGCCAAGGTCACGCAATTACTCATCCAGACATTAATGCGCCAGATTATGAAATCAAAGGACAAATTCTACACATGGTGACTAATCAATGACAATTTAGTGGTGCGCCGAAGGAAGATCCAAATGAACATCTACGTACCTTTAATAGGATCTGCACACTATTTAAAATCCGAGAAGTGGAGGATGAACAGATATATCTCATGTTATTTCCCTGGACTTTAAAGGGAGAAGCCAAAGATTGGTTGGAATCGTTACCTGAAGGGGCGATCGATACATGGGACGTATTAGTTGAAAAATTTCTTAAATAATTCTTTCCTGCATCTAAAGCCGTAAGACTTCAAGGAGAAATTGTTACGTTCACACAGAAACCAAATGAAACTCTATATAAGGCGTGGACAAGATTTAGAAAGTTGTTGAGAGGATGTCCGCAACATGGTTTAGACACCTGTCAAATAGTACAAATATTCTACCAAGGATGCGACATCACTACAAGGAAAGACATAGATATAGCACCTGGTGGTTCTATTATGAAGAAAACCGAAACTGATGCTTACAAAATTATTGATAACACTGCTTCCCACTCACATGAGTTTCACCAAGAAAAAGATATCGTTAGATCATCTAAAGCAGCTAGAGCCGATTCTAGCCATGACTTAGATTCCATTTTCGCAAAGATAGATGCTGTCGAGAGACGAATGGAAAAGATGACTAAAGATATTCACTCAATACGAATTAGTTGTGAGCAGTGTGGAGGACCACATTTGACAAAAGATTGTCTCAGTATTGAATTAACAATGGAACAAAGAGAGAATATTTCATACATAAACCAAAGGCCTGGAAATAATTATCAGAATAATTATCAACCGCCAAGACCAATTTACAATCAAAACCAGAATTATAACCAAAATATTCCATACAACAACCAACAAGGTCCAAGCAATCAACAAGTATCCAATAATACTTACAACCAGCAAAGACCTAATTTTCAAAACAAACCACCACAACAAACCGATGATAAAAAGCCGAATTTAGAAGATATGATGACGAAGCTAGTTGAAACTCAAACGCAGTTTTTCACATCTCAGAAAGAAACCAATGAACAAAATGCTCAAGCATTTAGAAATCAACAAGCTTCTATTCAAAATCTGGAACAAGAAGTAAGTAACCTAGCAAGGTTAATAGGTGAAAGAAAACCGGGAAGTCTACCTAGTGATACAAATGCTAATCCTCGGAGTGAAACAGCTAAAGCCATTACCACAAGAAGTGGTACAACACTTAAACCACCTGAAATACTTGTAACTTCTGATGAAGCTATTCCTACTCCACAAGAACCACAACCTGATCA